>NC_139993.1:25938876-26228300 GCF_964263955.1 Coregonus lavaretus | reverse complement strand
AGAACAAATTCTTATTTACAATGACGGCCTACACCGGCCAAACCCTATGGGACTCCCAATCATGGCCGGTTGTGATACAGCCTGGAATCGAACCAGGGGATCTGTAGTGACGCCTCAAGCACTCAAGCACTGAGATACAGTGCCTTAGACCACTGCGCCACTCAGGAGCAAATCTCTTGATGAATTTGGTAAGTTAAAATGGCATACGCCTACTCACAATACAGGTGAATGCATATTCAATGTGCGTGCAAGCATTGAGTTATTGAGCTTATTTTGGCTGATCAGTGGAGTCTATGGTGCTACAGATGACAAACAATCTGTTTGCCTCTCATGTGGGACATATATTAGCCTACTGATCAACAACATTTGCATAGAAGCATCACTGCAGCATGTCATGCCTGTATGGAAGGACATCATATAGACACTGCTATTAGTTTGACAATATAAAATAGCATCTATTCAATGCAAATGGTCCAACGTAACGTCATGATTTGTGATCAAGGATGCTTATGAAACTAGTATTTTTTGTCATTTTCCGTGATATGGAAAACATTTTTTTTCAGCTATCAGGACGCATCTCTAAACAACTCAGCTGCAAGGATGAAATTCGAAACAACTCTCTGGCCTCACACACTCACAGCAGTTCATCCTCAAAGCTGTCAAAGTTTCACTTCTTTTTGTGTGAACATGCACACAGACCCACATAGATAAACATACCGGTACACAACATGCTTACATGTGCACACCACACACACACACTCTCATGGTTTTTCCTCTGGTCATCCTGTCAAAACTCTGGGCATTTAAAAGAGCCAGGCATTCTGCTATACTGACAGGGAACAAAAGCAGATAATTAAAAACTGAGAAGATGGAGGGTCCCACAAGTTTGCTGATCCAAACCTTCAGCAGCACATAGTCATTAGTCAAGCCTAACAGATTCGGTGCCTGGCAAGACACTTCACCTTTTTCCACAGGCAGGATCCTTCCCAAGGAGACACCCAAGGTTTTGTCTCCTCACAGACCACAAAATAATTCACATCCCATACTCACACAGTCCACACTCAATGCCAACCCCTGAGCATCCACTCAAACTGATGAATGCCTCTTTAATTAAAACAAGAGTAACTGAGAGAGACACGCTCTCTGATCACTGGCTGGTTGGATCAGGCTACTGCATCTCCATCCAACTGCTTCCTCCCATGACGAGGGATATTGTGATCCTTCATAAATTAGAACTGAGTAAGAATGCACTGTGTGTCATTGTGATAAATCCCCTGGTTGATCTATGGCGAGGAACTGAAACTGATATCAAATAAACAGCAGAAGCTTGATTTCTCTCAGTTCCTGAATGCAGAAACAAGTGCATGGGCAATTTCTCTCTGTCGATTGAATACGGCTTTACACTGTGTCAACACTTGACAATATCACTTCTTGGCCAGGTCTTTCTCTTTCTTCTCACTCCAGAGTCTGCAGCCTCATCTCCCCTCGCAAATACTGCAATCTTCTAGGAAGTCGTTCTCAGCGTCCTCCCTCCTTTCCCCTAGCCTTCTGATCGTTAATAAGGTAGACAGCATTTGTTTAATACAGTACAGTCCATTAGAGAAAGTGCACCCACATTCCTGCTGTGCTGTTATCCGCTCAGAGGTAGTCATGCAGAAGGTCTTTGGCAGAGCCGAGTGCCACTCTGTCTAGGCCCAGCCATGCTCACCGTGGGCAGAGTGCAGTAAGTTAGTTATAGCACGCTTCAGAGTCAACCAGGGGAGGATTCATGATTGGCACATAAGCAGAAATGAAGGTGCACCCTAAGGAGAGTTTTATCGACTCTGTGAATGGTTTCAGGAAAGCAACACAGCAGAGCATGTTGAGAAACTTTTATAAAAAATGTCTATCGTAAACAAATTAAGAACGGTCGCAAAGAGATGAGAAACAACAAAAAAAGAAAAGCTCTCAGCAAAGTCCGTCACCATCTGTCAAACCTGTCCTGTTCCAGGTCATGAGAAAAGACAATCGGGTGCTCCAGACTAATTTCTGCAAGTGACCTTTGGTCTACAATGTGCTGCTTGAGCCTCCTAGGTGAAACCCTTTCAAGAAAGACTTGGCAAGAAAGTTAGCCCTGTCTTTAGCCCTGCATTTCCCAAAATTCCCAGGTCTCCATCCTGGATTTCTTAAAACCTGGGAATTTTGGGAAAGTTATCAGAATTGTAAAAGCCTTGCATCACCGTTTCACATGACATCCATCTTTCCAGGTCCTTAATCTGTAGGCTAGAGCTGGCACTCAAACACAGGAAGGTGGAGAATATTTTTTCTGGGCCTCTCACCATATGTATTCCCTGTCTCTATCCTAAGCCTCTATCCTTTATCCTAGGTCCTATCCTTCATCAGTGAGTAATATCCCTTATCAAAAGGTTCCAGATAAAAATCTAGGACATAATTGCTCTCTATCCTGGAGTCACCCTGACTCAGGATTTCTGTTTGGTGTAAATAATATTCAGCCCCTCGACCCCTTCCTTCTTGTCAGCTCTTCAATTCTCCACTATCAGTAACAGACGACAATAACAGGATCTACTCCCCCCACGCCAGACACATACTGTGGTAGAGTATGAGAGGAGAGAGAGAACCTTTTTCCACTCGAAAAACCTCAGCTTCAAACTCCTAGAAACAGACATCTCCTCCTTCTCCTGGTCTTGTCGGCTGGTTGGCTAACTGTATCAGCGTGATGACAGCGCTTTGAATGAGACAGATGCGACAATGATCAATACACGGTTGCGTAGTGGAAAAGGAGTACTTGTAATTGGTTAGGGTCACGAACCTCCCCTATCCCTCCATACCTAAACTCCCTTACACGCATCCACTCTGATCAAAGCAGGGTTTCATTTCCACAGAAGTCCAGTCCAAGTCATAATCTCAGAGGAGATCTATGCTGGAGACAGTTGGAGCTGAACAACATCAAGTAGCCTGCTGAGTGGAAATCAAATCATCAAGTTATTCACAGTGGAAAACACAAGACCTAGAGTCCTCGTAGGGTTTTCCAAACTCAGTCCTCGGGACCCCAAGGGATGCACGTTTTGGTTTTTGCCCTAGCACTACACAGCGGATTCAAATAATCAACTAATCATCAAGCTTTGATAATTTGAATCAGCTGTGTAGTGTTAGGGCAAAAACCAAAATGTGCACCCCTTGGGGTCCAGAGGACCGAGTTTGGGAAACGCTGATGTAGAGCCTCGAGATAGACTGGTAATAAACGAGGCATTCCGGACAGAGAGAGCAGGGAACACTGTGGCTCCAAGAACAGCAGGATTCATAAAGTCACGCTGGGAGAGGGGGGAAAGTTTCCAAAACAAAGCAACAATGGGAAATCAGTTAGTCCACAATGAGATACAGAGCGACGTGCAGTCCAATGTGTCATATGGTGGGCAGACGGAATTTGTGAAGGCAGACTATCCTCATATGTAAAGTAATACATTAATTCATTATAAATCAAACTGTTGTGCCATCTGGCCCTAGTCAAAGCCATATATAACCTCTGGCCCCAGTCATATCCCCCAAAATAGTGATTCAATTTAATTGTGTTCCTTTGTCTCTTCAAATGTGTTGCAGTTAATTGGCAATTGATGGTAAACACTTTAACACAGTAACTATTCTAGCCACAAACAAACATAAAAACAAGGGAAAAAAGTATTTAAAGAGAGGCAACCCTGTTTTAATTTTATTTAATTTCTCTTCCATTACAAACGGCACCTACAGGGCCTATATGCACTGTGGTTAGGATCACCAGTTCAAACTCCCCTCAGAATGGCCGACCAATGGCCCTCCCCCAGATGGGTTGGAGATTACAGGGATTTTTCTGCCATTGAAATCCTTAGGCGAGCCGCCTAAGCGTTTTTTCAAACAGTGTAACAGTCAAATTTTCAGGATTGAAACGCTTTCTTTGTAAACTTAAACTATTAAAACCAGATATAAAGTATGTAGAAAAGATAATGGACCTATTTTTATAATATCTTTGAGAACTAACATTCACCAAAATAAAAGGGTGAATTGAACATTCCAAAAACAATGAATCTAGCAGTATTGATTTTGTTATTATGTTTGAGCAAAATAACATAGCATTAGCCAAGGCAAAATGCATGGAACTGCAGGAAATTAGCTTTAAAAATTCAAAGATTTCTCTACACCACCAAGATGGGGGGCCTCTAAAATGTTCTCTTAAATTCAGCCGTGCTGACTCATTGCCACGCCCACCATCTAAGACACTTTTTGATCCAGAAAAAACTCAGGATTAGCATCGAGCCCTGGGGCCGATGAGATCAGGTCCTGGGAGTCCAGGGCCGCTGAGGGTCTTTGATCCTGCTGTGGCTTTAGGCTGTGGAGCCAGTGCTGGCCAACCACCAGGTACTACTGCAGGCTACCTGGGTCAGGCCCACGGGCCATACAAGAGTCTCCCTTTACCTCCTGCACAAGTGTGGCGTGTCTCTCCATTTAGCAAAGCAAACAGGCCACAACAGGAAAAAAATATTTGGCCAGCTAAATGAAGGGCGAACTGGGGACACACGTACCAGCCTTAATAGGGCAGAACAGTTGGTGTCTGTGTTGGTGTCTGTGGGCCCTTCTGCCAGGACGAAAGGGGTCATTATGCCAGAGGCCGGGTCCAGAGGTGGAATGTTAAATAGTGGAGGAATGTTGTTTATTTTCACAATCACCGGCACGCGCCCCCACCTCAACCCACACCGACACACATTCACAGAGCCTGCTCTTACTAATATAGTCGTATTAAGCCAACCAACAGGAATGCCTCAGATCTCCCCCTTTACCTGTTGTGAGGTCAACACAGGACCTCCAGGCCTTGATGTGCTGCCATGTTAGCCAGTTCATAAAGACATCAACATGCTGGGAGACATGCAGAGACACGGAGGAGGAGATCTAGAAAACAGCCATGGCTGTATTAGTTACTGCCTTTTTTTTGCCTATTATAATATAATGCCACCTTACTCTGTTGTGCAAATGGTGGTAAAATAATTTCCCCTTTGCAGCACAGATGAGTAATATTTATAGGGCTGAGCCAAGGCCTTGCCTAAGAGGATGTCTGTCCCAAATGTCTAGACTTGTACATTGTTATTTTATGGGCTGCAGCACCCACAGTCTATGAAGCATTGGGCTGATCCAAAAAGAGGGAAACAGAACCATCTTTGCCTGCAGACAGTGATGTGCTCAATGTATTCCTTCCCCACCACTTCTAAACTGGGGGAGCTGTGTCAGCGAGTTGGCATTGGATCCCCCATGACTCTGACACTGGCAGACGAAGATGTCTGTAGGCAGTGGGGCAGTGTAGCCAGGTGTCCACTAGGCCATCCTGAGTTCAAAGTTCAGGGACATCAGAGGCTTCTGATAGTGTCTCAAATACACATTTAGTTCATGTAAAGGATTACTGAGACCTGGATGTCTCAATGCATGTATTAATTAGGAACACACTAAAGCCAAACACATGCAACTGTGAATTACATGGCCTAAACTAACCCCTATTATTATAGACCTTAAAGGTGCAATATGCAGAAATGGCTTTGCCATTTGCTGGTTGCTAAAATTCTAATAGTTTGCTAAATGTCAGTTTAAATGACAAAACAAGCAATGCATAGTGTAGAGAATCAATGTACCATCTAAACTGCTGTGAAATATATATTTCACTATATATATATATATATATATATAAATATATATATATATTTATTTAATTTTTTACCCCCTTTTTCTCCCCAACTTCATGATATCCAATTGCGATCCAATTATGATCTTGTCTCATCGCTGCAACTCCCCAACGGGCTCGGAAGAGGCGAAGGTCGAGTCATGTGTCCTCCGAAACATTACCCGCCTAACCGCGCTTCTTAACACCCGCCCGCTTAACACGGAAGCCAGCTGCACCAATGTGTCGGAAGAAACACTGCTCAACTGACGACCGAAGTCAGCCTGCAGGCGCCCGGCTCGCCACAACGAGTCGCTAGAGCGCGATGAGCCAAGTAAAGCCCCCTCGGCCAAACCCTCCCCTAACCCGGACGACGCTGGGCCAATTGTGCACTGCCCTATGGGACTCCCGGTCACGGCTGGTTGTGACACAGCCTGAGATCGAACCTGGGTCTCAAGCACTGCGCCACTTGGGAGGCCGTGAAATATATTTTCAATAACAACAAATATTTTATTTTCAGCTGTTTGAAGCTGGTGTAAAAGACGAAAAAATTTAACTAAAGAATGGTAAGCATAGAAACAGCGCATATAGAACAAATCTACCGCTTCTTAGACTTGCTTTCAAAGAGAATGACAGATCTATTACTCACATTTCTATGTGAATTGGGTCGGTTCGCCCTTAGGGTACGTGAACGATTAAAAGGGCACTTGAGTCTATAAATAAGGGAAGGACATTTATTCTACAATTCAAATAGATATTCTCATTGTTCCCACACCCATCTGCCAGCAGCACAGTCAAAGCTAAGAGCTCTTGGGAAAGGGTTGATCTCAGTGTCAATGTAGGCTATAGGGCCTAGGCTATTTGAGACAATTTGGGGCAGTGATGATGATTCTCTGTTTACTTGTGGGTATTTCTGCATTCTTTCACAATCAACTGATCACAAGACGCTGTATTTGATGTTGTTGGTGTTTAATTACTGGGGAGGAGATCACATTCATTCACCAGCTCTGTGATGTTGTTAGGCGTATGCATGTGTTTTTAGACATTTCAATGTCATACAAAGTGCTGCAGATCTGGGTTTGAGGGGCAACCTGCAATCAGGTACCATTAGTTTCTGTGGAATGGGCTGGAAATCAAGGAGTAACTGGCAGCCAAAGCAAAAACACACACTTCAGCAGTTGCTGCCAGCGGTTGGCATGGCACAGGCACAGCAAACCATCCGGCTGTAAAAACGCATAAAAGTCTCTAAAATGGAAAACAAGTGCACAGATGTGTGTACCTGTTTCGATTCAATGGGAAAGGAATGTCTGGAAAACTTTATGAATGGGTGCAGGCAGAGACTGCGAGAAGGGCTAATACTAAATTGTCCAATTCCATAGCCTGCGGTGTGTGTACTGTGTTCAGTGACATGCGGCCTGCCTACCCTGTGAAAATTATTGAAAAAATAACTGTAATGAAAAATACATAAATATAAATTTGATCAATAGTACTTTAGTACACTCATTTGTACACTGTATACATATGAATCGAGGCAAAGTTGCTTCCTGTTTCAGTGAAGTCTTTGGTCCCGTTTGCGTGGGTCAAACAAAAACACTAATGCAGGTGATGGCTGCAAGTTGCAGCTGGTGAGGAGCAACAGCAGAAAATTGAAGTCGACTGCAGTTAAAACTTCATGACCTTTGATCACATGGTTGTTGTAAAGTTCATGTGACATGTAGGCCCTAGTCGAACATTTCTATCCCCATAACGCAACTCATTTTGAAAGGAGGTGACTTGACAAAAGTGATCACTAAAACGGCCAATATGTCCCATTCATTTTCATTGCGCTCAAATAATAAATGCGCATGTGTATTGGCGTGAAAAAAGTTATGGGAAAGGCATAGCTCTCACCTAATGGACATCACATGTAATCTGCTGCCTTTTGGCGGTTACATTCGTTTTACTGCTAACTAAAAGTAAACTGATCAGGATGAATAACATATTGCATCTGAAACTGTTTTAAAAGTATGATTTTCTAGCGAAACAGGGGGTGATAAGTGATGGAAGACCAAGACCTGAGTTTAGGGACCTACATCAAAGGAAGGGCCAGAAAAGAACATGATCATTTCAATCTCAGTGGTATCATCTGAAAGACTGGCCTCATGGTGCTTTCAAGACAACTGATAACTCGGGAAAGAAAGATGTCAAATCATGACGTCAGTAATCTTCAGGTCAGAAAGTCGGAGTTCTAGAAAGATGCCCGAGTGTCCGACTTGCAATTCCGAGTTGGATGACCTTTCAATACGATTTTTCCCAGTTGGAGCTCTTTTTTTTCCCGAGTTCCCAGTTGTCGTGAACGCACTGAAGTCAGAGATTTCCGAGTTCCCAGTTGTTTTGAACGCAGCATCAGACCTCACCACATGTCACTGGTATGGACGGAAAGTGCGTGTGTGAGCACGTCGTGTTTGCGTTACGTTAGAAAGATACGTTTTGTGAACACACCTTATGTGAGTGATGGAAATTCCTTCCTCCCACAACTCGGAGTTTGCTTCCTTTACACGCAGGTCTATATTGCAATAGACACACAATATATTACATAACTAAAATGCACACAAATAGAAGCGCAAAACTGCTTAACATTAGCTACAATAGGACTTTATGTGTTAGGCCTATTTTTAGGCTAATAACAGGGCTGGGAAATAGAACACGCATGCAATTCGGAAACAAAGTTTCACTCAAGTCCCGCAGTCCCACAAATTATTTGCAACAAAACTGATACAGTAGTTAGGCTATATCAGAGACACTGTAACATGGTATCTTTTCTAGCGTCGCCCCTGAAACAGCAACACGGACGGTGTCACGTTGCTCAGCAGCAGCAACAGCTGTGAAAATCCAGCTGCGCACAAGCTTATTGCAGTTGCCTGTGTAGGTCACCGAATGATGCGCTGGAGCCTAATAAAGGTGGGTGACTAATATCCAGAACTTTCTTATCAAAGATGGATTGTCAGATATACTAAAAAGCATCTTACCTTCTGATACGCCAACTGAAGATAATTGTACGGGATTCGTCTGTGGAAATCCTGGATGACATCCTCGCTGACTTTGTGCATGGACTGTGTTCCAACTTTCTCTTCAATGCACTCGTTCTGACAATTTGATCTTCGGAGAACCACGTCAAAGAACTGCAGGTCCATGGAAACAGAATCAAACGGGTGCTGGACCTGGCATCTCAGTCGACATCGGACTTTAGTCTGGCGGACCTCTGCGTAGCTGCTGAGCGCTCCCTCCATGTATCGCACTACATCTTTATAGTCACTTCTGTAAAAGGCGTCGACGGCATTATTGTATAAAAGGTCGTAGGGCTCCAACGAACCATATGAAGAAGACAACAAGAGCGCTTGAAGGACAATTGACAAGATACTACTAATGGAAAAGTTCACATCCATCTTTGTCGTTAGTTATCTTTGGTGGGACACTACTCACGCGCACCAGCTTGCAGTTTGTACAAAATCTTCAGTCTTATAATAAAATTACCAGGGCAGCTTGCGGAGTCCAGATAGAATGTGACAGTCACGTAAGAGTTGAAAATGAAGGTTTGAGTCCCATTAAATGCTTGCTTTGGTAGATGTTGCGGACGGCAGTGGGGCAGAAATTGAACTACTTCAGTCAGGGACACATTTTCTGTAATGACACCCCCCCCCCCCCCCTACACTCTCACTCAACTAACTCCTCCCCCTCTGCTATGAAATTAATGGTCATAACATCACACTGAGTTCTTATGATATTTGACACAATTGTAAAGTTACTACGTTTATGAACTGCCCTATGGCACTACACGAAATAACAGTTTTATCATAGCAACAATCAGCCTAAATCTATAGGCTAGGCTACTTCACAACAAAAAGTATAATTTTGGCAATGTTAAATGGGACTCACATTAATCTTTTCATTCTTGTGTTCGTTTTTTAACCTAAACCATTTTCTGTGAGATCGAAGGATGCTTGGAGTGGAACCACATTAAAGTACCTCATATCACCTTTCGTAACCCTCTCAAAATGCTCAATCACTGGATATTGTCTCCCCCTGCAGGTTCCAAATACTAATTCTAGTACTTTCTGGTACTTTCTGCAGAGCCTCATTACTTGCTCTTATGAGAAATACTTACATTATATTATTTTTCCCTTTTAACACTTTCTTACCAGACAGCATATTATGTGAATCAAATCAAACATGTTTGGTATGGGGAAGAATAACTTTTCATACCAAAACATGCGCCATTGTGATACACTACATGACCAAAAGTATGTGGACACCTGCTCGTCGAACATCTCATTCCAAAATCATGGGCATGAATGTATGGACCTCGCTTAGTACACAGGGGCATTGTCATGCTGGAACAGGAAAGGGCCTTCCCCAAACTGTTGCCACAAAGTTGGAAGCACATTATTGTCTAGAATGTATGCTGTAGTATTAAGATTAACCTTCACTGGAACTAAGGGGCCTAGCCCGAACCATGAAAAACAGCCCCAGACCATTATTCCTCCTCCACTAAACATTACAGTTGGCACTATGCATTGGGGTGAGTAGTGTTGTCCTGGCATCCGCCAAACCCAGATTTGTCCATTGGACTGCCAGACGGTGAAGCGTGATTCATCACTCCAGAGAACGCGTTTCCACTGCTCCAGAGTCCAATGGCGGCGAGCTTTACACAACTCCAGCCAACGCTTGGTATTGCGCATGGTGATCTTAGGCTTGTGTGCGGCTGCTCGGCCATGGAAACCCATTTCATTAAGCTCCTGACGAACAGTTATTGTGCTGACGTTGCTTCCAGAGGCAGTTTGGAACTCGGTAGTGAGTGTTGCAAACGAGGACATACGATTTTTACGCACTAGGTCCCATTCTGTGAGCTTGTGTGGCCTACCACTTAGCGACTGAGCCGTTGTTGCTCCTAGACGTTTCCACTTCACAATAACAGCACTTACAGTTGACCGGGGCATCCTATGACGATGCCACGTTGAAAGTCACTGAGCTATTCAGTAAGACCATTCTACTGCCACTGTTTGTCTATGGAGATTGCATGGCTATGTGCTCTATTTTATAAACCTGCCAGCAACGGGTGTGGCTGAAATAGCCGAATCTACTAATTTGTGACCACATACTTTTGTATGTATAGTGTATAAATCGTCCCTTGGGCTGGGCGGTATACCATATTTTACTATATAGGTCTATTGGTATTGATGCATGGACCTGTTTGGGTTTTTACTTTACCTTCTATAAGGGTATTTCAATGTTTGGTTTGTTAATGATATGCTACTCCGCCTTGTGTAGCGTCCATGCTACTTGAGTCAATCAATCAAATGTATTTATAAAGCCCTTTTTACGTCAGCAGATGTCACACAGTGCTTATACAGAAACCCAGCCTAAAATCCCAAAGAGCAAGCAATGCAGATGTAGAAGCACGGTGGCTAGGAAAAACTCCCTAGAAAGGCAGGAACCTAAGAAGAAATCTAGAGAGGAACTAGGCTCTGAGG
The DNA here is from genome assembly GCF_964263955.1 of Coregonus lavaretus. NCBI lineage: Eukaryota > Metazoa > Chordata > Actinopteri > Salmoniformes > Salmonidae > Coregonus > Coregonus lavaretus. The sequence goes on along the minus strand of NC_139993.1, from coordinate 26,217,116 downwards.
TGTGGCCAGTCCTCTTCTGGCTGTGCCAGGTGGAGATTATAAGAGTACATGGTCTTTAAGGCCAGATTGTTCATCAAGATGTTCAAACGCTCATAGATGACTAGCAGGGTCAAATAATAATCACAGTAGTAGAGGGTGCAACAGGTCAGCACCTCAGGAGTAAATGTCAGTTTGCTTTTCATAGCCGAGCATGCAGAGATCGAGACAGTAGGTGCGGTAGAGAGGGAGAGAGATTCGTCCCCCTCTCTCTACATGCCGCTTTCCACACAGACCCGCCCCGCCCCCTGTCACTCAAGGAGCGCAGTTGTTGTTGCATATTAAAGGCACTACATGGTCAATCTGACTTCTGCATTGGTCGTGCAGAATTTACGGTGATATGGCCTCAGCAGAAGTCAGGGCATTCATACTTCTTGCGCTTCGCCAAGCAGCAAGGAAGTGAGTTTGTATTTATACAAGACCTCCCGCCCTCACCCACAGTCAACCAATCATGTCAATGCAGAGATATACGGAGCCCTCCACATTGTTACTAAATTTGAGAGGCGTACGGCGATGCCATACGGAGCTCAATTTGGCCTCTGCATGCCTCTGGAGGCCCCGGAATTGCGTCACACCATCCATACGGAGCCTCCAACCACATTTTCGGATCAAGCATAAATTGGCTCTTAGTTATGGGCATTCCGAGTGTTTTCCATGGCTCCGTTCAAGTAAAAGTGCAGCATCATTTGGCTCCCGACCGGCTCTTCATGCAAAATGCTTGAAAATCTCTCATATAAAGCCCAAAAAGTAGGCTACCATTATGTCAGATCATGATATGCACGTACAAATACATTTTTACGAGGCCAAATTATTAGATCGGCTGCAAAAAAAGTTTTATTATGCACTGCTAAAATTAGCGTGGACCAGAATGACATGCTCTCCCTACTCCCTAATATTTATTGTTTCTGCAGTGAGGTTTACCATCTTCAGATCATGATTTTGTAACTTATTTGTAGATAATCGCTGTTTGAAAATCAAAAAGCAGTAGTAGCAGTACCGAGTGGCGCAGTGGTCTAAGGCACTGCATCGCAGTGCTAACTGTGCCACTAGAGATCCTGGTTCGAATCCAGGCTCTGTCGCAGCCGGCCGTGACCGGGAGGCTCATGAGCGGCGCACAATTGGCCCAGCGTCGTCCAGGGTAGGGGAGGGAATGGCCGGCAGGGATGTAGCTCAGTTGATAGAGCATGGCGTTTGCAACGCCAGGGTTGTGGGTTCGTTTCCCACCGGGGGCCAGTATAAAAAAATAAAATGTATTCACTAACTGTAAGTCGCTCTGGATAAGAGCGTCTGCTAAATGACTAAAATAAAAATGTAAGTGAGCCAAATGAAAGAGCCGTTCAAAAAGAGCAGTTCGTTCGCGAACGACCCATCAGTACAACCTGCTACAAGATGAAGCAGCCTGGCCAGAGGTAGCTACTGCAGAAGGTGCATTTTTTACATTAATTTCTGTAGTTAACTTAGCTAGGTCTTCTGTCTGGCTGGTGCTTATTTACTGAGTAGGCTAATAATGAACTGCAGTTACTGTAAATGGTTACCTATCTGGCCCTTTGTATAGCAATTTCTTACACATCCAATACAACAATATCCAGTTAAGCTACAGTCAATGCTGATCTTGTGTGTGTGTGTGGGGGTTCAGAATGTGCCCGCAGGAGAAGGACACAGTATGGCTTCTGAGCAGATCATCATGAACTTCATCCAGTTACATCAGCCAATACAGTAAGTTAAAATCAGCCTTTTTATTGGTGTGGGTATAATTCACAATCCTCCTTTCCTGCTTACTGAAAGGCAGATGTAGAAAAAGCATAATGGTGAGGATACTACATGAATTGCTCCAACAATTGGCCGACTTTTCTGAATGTAAACCTCCCACCTTTCAGGGGGGCTGATGATCAATGATACGGAGAAAGCCTGATAGGTTACTAGGGGGTAACTAGCCCGCTGGGGTAATTGCAGTAGCAATACAAGAATATAACATCTATAGAAGAGACAGAAATGCTTATGTGGGAGGTGTTGCTGTATACAGTGGGGAAAAAAAGTATTTAGTCAGCCACCAATTGTGCAAGTTCTCCCACTTAAAAAGATGAGAGAGGCCTGTAATTTTCATCATCATAGGTACACGTCAACTATGACAGACGAAATGAGGAAAAAAAATCCAGAAAATCACATTGTAGGATTTTTAATGAATTTATTTGCAAATTATGGTGGAAAATAAGTATTTGGTCAATAACAAAAGTTTCTCAATACTTTGTTATATACCCTTTGTTGGCAATGACACAGGTCAAACGTTTTCTGCAAGTCTTCACAAGGTTTTCACACACTGTTGCTGGTATTTTGGCCCATTCCTCCATGCAGATCTCCTCTAGAGCAGGGATGTTTTGGGGCTGTCGCTGGGCAACACGGACTTTCAACTCCCTCCAAAGATTTTCTATGGGGTTGAGATCTGGAGACTGGCTAGGCCACTCTAGGACCTTGAAATGCTTCTTACGAAGCCACTCCTTCGTTGTCCAGGCGGTGTGTTTGGGATCATTGTCATGCTGAAAGACCCAGCCATGTTTCATCTTCAATGCCCTTGCTGATGGAAGGAGGTTTTCACTCAAAATCTCATGATACATGGCCCCATTCATTCTTTCCTTTACACGGATCAGTCGTCCTGGTCCCTTTGCAGAAAAACAGCCCCAAAGCATGATGTTTCCACCCCCATGCTTCACAGTAGGTATGGTGTTCTTTGGATGCAACTCAGCATTCTTTGTCATCCAAACACGACGAGTTGAGTTTTGACCAAAAAGTTATATTTTGGTTTCATCTGACCATATGACATTCTCCCAATCCTCTTCTGGATCATCCAAATGCACTCTAGCAAACTTCAGACGGGCCTGGACATGTACTGGCTTAAGCAGGGGGACACATCTGGCACTGCAGGATTTGAGTCCCTGGCGGCGTAGTGTGTTACTGATGGTAGACTTTGTTACTTTGGTCCCAGCTCTCTGCAGGTCATTCACTAGGTCCCCCCGTGTGGTTCTGGGATTTTTGCTCACCGTTCTTGTGATCATTTTGACCCCACGGGGTGAGATCTTGCGTGAAGCCCCAGATCGAGGGAGATTATCAGTGGTCTTGTATGTCTTCCATTTCCTAATAATTGCTCCCACAGTTGATTTATTCAAACCAAGCTGCTTACCTATTGCAGATTCAGTCTTCCCAGCCTGGTGCAGGTCTACAATTTTGTTTCTGGTGTCCTTTGACAGCTCTTTGGTCTTGGCCATAGTGGAGTTTGGAGTGTGACTGTTTGAGGTTGTGGACAGGTGTCTTTTATACTGATAACAAGTTCAAACAGGTGCCATTAATACAGGTAACGAGTGGAGGACAGAGGAGCCTCTTAAAGAAGAAGTTACAGGTCTGTGAGAGCCAGAAATCTTGCTTGTTTGTAGGTGACCAAATACTTATTTTCCACCATAATTTGCAAATAAATTCATTACAAATCCTACAATGTGATTTTCTGGAGAAAAAAAATCTCAATTTGTCTGTCATAGTTGACGTGTACCTATGATGAAAATTACAGGCCTCTCTCATCTTTTTAAGTGGGAGAACTTGCACAATTGGTGGCTGACTAAATATTTACATTTTGAATCCGTTTTGCGTATCAGTTCATTAACACTATGCCATGGAATCGGTACGTCAAAAATCTCTTCCCAACTATTTTGCAATCTATATGGGACGGCTTTCAATCCTTTGGTCCTTAAATGATACTGGTATACTTTTTTATTTATCATAATTTTCTTTAACCAATTATTTTCTTTAATGCAGGGCCGACAGACAAGTTCCTTACTTTTTCCCCCTTCCACTTTCCTCTTCCATTTTTGCGGTAATGCAGCAATTATTTGGTTGTAATTTTGGGTAGAGCAGACATTTCCATATTTTTTTGTTTGCTGCATGTGCGACATAACTCCACCAGTACTACCTATGATATCATTTCAAAAAGTAATGGTTTTTTATCAATTAGTATATTTGAGTTTAACCACAATATTTGTTGCATTATTTGTCCTGTCGGATTCTGGAGGATTAAATTGAAATTGCAACCAACTTTCTATGGCTTGTTTTAGAAATAGTGATATTTGGGAGATTATTTCCTTTTCAAATAACTGAAAGTGAAAGGTTGTAATCTGAATAAAGGGAAAAGGCCATTCTTGAACATGGGGTGAGACAATCTTACTAATTTGCTAGATAACCAGTTCGGATTTAAGTATAACTTTTGTATGACTGAAGCTTTTAGCTTTAATATTTAATAATTTCTGTCCTCCAAATTCATATTAATTATATAAATAGTTGAACAAGAGTTAGAAAAGTTTAGGATGAAGGGGGTAAAGTTGTTGATGTTGTCTGGCAGCGTGGGATTGGTGCCAACAGCAAAGCAACTTCCCCTAATGTATCCTGGAGAGAAAGAGAGAGAGCATGTGACAGTGGAGGGATCATTAAAATTATGTGAAAGGGACGCCGAATTCTAACACACAGGTAACAAGTAAATAGCCTGATGTGGACACCAATTCAGAGGTAAACTATGTGATAGTGTCTAGGAGTCATCTATAGGTTATACCACACAACATGAGAAAGAGACACACCTTATTGCTTCTCATCAGGGTGTTGTAGGAGGAAGTAGTGTAGGACCTTGAGAGTTTCTGGATAGGGCTGAGTGACTGGACTGTGAATGGTCCTTTGAATGAGAGAGAAAAATAGAGAGTGTGGGGGGAATCAGTAATCAAGTAATAGGGTACAAGGGGGTAACTAGCCCCCCCTAAGAACAGTGTCTAATTGCTGACACAAAAAAGCAACGTTTGGAAAAAATAAATTGTGTGTGGATGAAGGTCATGCTTAGGCAAATAAACTATAAAGGGAAATAAATGGCTACAGTTTACACTTTTTTCATGAAATGTTGATTTTAGAAAAGGGGTGCTTTTTTAAAGTACCGGGGTTACTATAACTAATAACATTAAATAACATTGGAGTATAACATTTAATAACAATAACTTAACTAATGAACTCAGTGTAACATTGTTGTGTCAACTCTCTTATGCTCTGCTATTGCACAATTCTCATTTGTCCATAGGTCACAAATAAAGCTATCCCCAGTCAAATTGGAGCACAACTCATGAGCCCACCTCCTGCACTGCTCACACCTAATCCAATCCCCACCTGTGACTGAAAACAGGGGGAGAGATGCCAATTGAAAAGCTCTATTTGGTATTTAGTATTTTATTAGGATCCCCATTAGCTGTTGCAAAAGCAGCAGCTACTCTTCCTGGGGTCCACACCTAACATGAAACATGACACAATACAGAACATTAATAGGCAAGAACAGCTCAAGGACAGAACTACATACATTTTTTTTAAAGGCACACGTAGCCTACATGTCAATACATACACACAAACTATCTAGGTCAAATAGGGGAGAGGCGTTGTGCCGTGAGGTGTTGCTTTATCTGTTTTTTGAAACCAGGTTTGCTGTTTATTTGAGCAATATGAGATGGAACAGAGTTGCATGCAATAATGGCTCTATATAATACTGTACCCTTTCTTTGTTCTGGATTTGGGGACTATGAAAAGAGTGTGTGTGTCAGAGCTGTATGTAAGTTGACTATGCAAACAATTTGGGATTTTCTTATAAAAATAAGTGATGCAGTCAGTCTCTCCTCAACTCTTAGCCAAGAGAGACTGGCATGCATAGTATTTATATCAGCCCTCTGATTACAATGAAGAGCAAGACGTGCCACTCTGTTTTGGGCCAGCTGCAGCTTAACTAGGTATTTCCTTGCAGCACTGGACCACACGACTGGACAATAATCAAGATTAGTCAAGACTAGAGCCTGCAGGACTTGCTTTTTGGAGTGTGGTGTCAAAAAAGCAGAGCATCTCTTTATTACGGACAGACCTCTCCCCATCTTTACAACCATTGAATCTATATGTTTTGACCATGATAGTTTACAATCTAAGGTAACGCCAAGTAATTTAGTCTCCTCAACTTGTTCAACAGCCACACCATTCATTACCAGATTCAGCTGAGGTCTAGAACTTATGGAATGATTTGTACCAAATACAATGCTCTTAGTTTTAGAGATGTTCAGGACTAGTTTATTAGTGGCCACCCATTCCAAAACAGACTGCAACTCTTTGTTAAGGGTTTCATGGACTTCATTAGCTGTGGTTGCTGATGCGTATATGGTTGAATCATCAGCATACATGGACACACATGCTTTGTTTAATGCCAGTGGCAGGTCATTGGTAAAAATAGAAAAGAGTAGAGGGCCTAGAGAGCTGCCCTGTGGTACACCACACTTTACATGTTTGACATTAGAGAAGCTTCCATTAAAGAAAACCCTTTGAGTTCTATTAGATAGATAGCTGAAAAAGCCATAACACATACTTTTTTTCAACAACAGGTTATGGTCAATAATATCAAAGGCTGCACTGAAATCTAACAGTACAGCTCCCACAATCTTCTTATTATCAATTTCTTTCAACCAATCATCAGTCATTTGTGTCAGTGCAGTACATGTTGAGTGCCCTTCCCTATAAGCATGCTGAAAGTATGTTGTTCATTTGTTTACAGAGAAAAAGCATTGTATTTGGTCAAACACCATTTTTTCCAACAGTTTGCTAAGAGCTGGCAGCAAGCTTATAGGTCTGCTGTTAGAACCAGTAAAGGCCGCTTTACCATTCTTGGGTAGCGGAATTACTTTGGCTTCCCTCCAGGCCTGAGGACAAAGACTTTCCTCTAGGCTCAGATTAAAGATATGACAGATAGGAGTGGCTACAGAGTCAGCTACCATCCTCAGTAGCTTTCCATCTAAGTTGTCTGTCACGCTCTGGCTCCGGGACTCTTTATGTTGAGCCAGAGTGTGTTCGTTCTGTGTGGGTTATTTCTATGTTGGGTGTTCTAGGTTGTTGTTTTCTGGGTTGGCTTAATTGACTCCCAATCAGAGGCAACGAGTGTCAGCTGTTCGCTGGTTGTCTCTGATTGGGAGCCATATTTAAACTGTCTGTTTTCACTTTGTGTTTGTGGGTTCTTGTTTCCAGGTAGTTTAGTTTCACCGTGTACTGTCACGTTATCGTCTTTGTTTGTTTTGATCGTGTTTCATTTATTAAAGAAGATGTTTGCTTGCAACGCTTCGCCTTGGTCTACTCGTTACCTTGACGATCGTGACAGAAGAACCCACCTTAACCAGACCAAGCAGCGTGTTCAGGAGCCATCGCTGGCAGATCTCCGTGGCAACCTCGACTGGATCAAGCAGCGTGACGAGGAGAGAGGATGGACGTGGGAGGAGATGATTGCGAGTCTGGCAAGAGAGAGAGAGGCCTTGGCCACGGGGAGGAGAGACCCCCAGGAAATTTTTAGGGGGGGGGCTCACGACGTCGGGGCAGCAGGTGTACGGGTTAGAGCGGTGCAAAGCGTTGGCAGAGAAGGCCGCCAGGTTAGGGGGGCCACTGGGCACAGAGGAGAGGGAAAGTGTGGAGGCACGGCGAGAGGTACTGGGGTGTGTTACCAGTCCGGTCCGTTCCTGATCCCTGCGTGGGGCCAGTGGTGTGTGTCCCCAGTACGGTCCGGCCTGTTCCTGCCATTCCCACCAAGTCAGTGGTGCGCGTCGTCAGCCCAGCCCGGCCTGTTCCTGCCATTCCCACCAAGTCAGTGGTGCGCGTCGTCAGCCCGGCCCGGCCTGTTCCTTCCATTCCCACCAAGTCAGTGGTGCGCGTCGACAGCCCAGCCCGGCCTGTCCCTGCTCCACGCACCAAGCCTACGGGGTGCGTCGCCAGTCCAGCCCAGCCTGTTCCTGCTCCACGCACAAAGCCTACGGTGTGCGTCGCCAGCCCAGCCCGGCCTGTCCCTGCTCCACGCACAAAGCCTACGGTGTGCGTCGCCAGCCCAGCCCGGCCTGTCTCTGCTCCACGCACAAAGCCTACGGTGTGCGTCGCCAGCCCAGCCCGGCCTGTCCCTGCTCCACGCACAAAGCCTACGGTGTGCGTCGCCAGCCCAGCCCGGCCTGTCCCTGCTCCACGCACAAAGCCTACGGTGTGCGTCGCCAGCCCAGCCCGGCCTGTCCCTGCTCCACGCACAAAGCCTACGGTGTGCGTCGCCAGCCCGGCCCGGCCTGTACCTGCTTCACGCACCAAACCTACGGTGTGCGTCGCCAGCTCGGCCCGGCCAGTTCCTGCCACTCGCACCAAGTCAGGGGTACGAGTCGTCAGCCAGGTCCGGCCCGTCGCTGCTCCAAGCACCAAGCCAAGGGGGCGCATCGTCAGCCAGGTCCGGTCCGTTCCTGCCTCACGCGCCAAGCCAGGGGTGCGCGTCGTCAGCCTGGTCCAGCCCGTTCCTGCTACTCGCACCAAGCCAGGGGTACGAGTCGTCAGCCTGGTTCAGCCCGTTCCTGCTACTCGCACCAAGCCCGGGGTGCGAGTCGTCAGCCAGGTCCGGCCCGTCGCTGCTCCACGCACCAAGCCAAGGGGGCGCATCGTCAGCCAGGTCCGGTCCTTTCCTGCCTCACGCGCCAAGCCAGGGGTGCGCGTCGTCAGCCTGGTCCAGCCCGTTCCTGCTACTCGCACCAAGCCAGGGGAGCGAGTCGTCAGTCCGGCACAACCCGTGCCTGAGTCATCGGTGCCAATACAGGTACCGCTCAACTGCTCCACTAAGGAGCTGAAGCCTACCGCTCCTGCTACGTCCAGTCCAGCTCCAGCCAGCAGGGCCAGACCGGACCAGGGGCGCTATGGGGGGTTTGTTGTAGGGTTTTGGTCAAGCCGGGAGCCGGAACCGCTGCCGAGGAGGTATGCCCACCCAGCCCTCCCCTGTTTTGCTCTTTTGAGGCGCGGTCGCAGTCCGCGCCTTTAGGGGGGGGTACTGTCACGCTCTGGCTCCGGGACTCTTTTCTGTTGAGCCAGAGTGTGTTCGTTCTGTGTGGGTTATTTCTATGTTGGGTGTTCTAGGTTGTTGTTTTCTGGGTTGGCTTAATTGACTCCCAATCAGAGGCAACGAGTGTCAGCTGTTCGCTGGTTGTCTCTGATTGGGAGCCATATTTAAACTGTCTGTTTTCACTTTGTGTTTGTGGGTTCTTGTTTCCAGGTAGTTTAGTTTCACCGTGTACTGTCACGTTATCGTCTTTGTTTGTTTTGATCGTGTTTCATTTATTAAAGAAGATGTTTGCTTGCAACGCTGCGCCTTGGTCTACTCCTTACCTTGACGATCGTGACATTGTCAATGCCAGGAGGTTTGTCATTATTGATCGATAACAATACTTTTTCCACCTCTCCCACACTAACTTTTAAAAATGTAAACTTGAAATGCTTTTCTTTCATTATTTGATTCGATGAAAGATGGAGTTGAATTTGTCTTTCTGCCCATAATTTCATTTAAAGTACTCCAATGTTTTTTTCCATCATTCTTTATATCATTGATCTTGGCTTCTTTTTGTTAAGTTTAGTCACATAATTTCTCAATTTGCAGTAAGTCAACCAGTCAGATGTGCAGCCAGACTTATTAGCCACTACTTTTGCCCCATCTCTTTCAACCATACAGTTTTTCAATTCCTCATCAGTCCATGGATCCTTAACAGTTCTAACAGTCAGTTTCCTAACAGGTGCATGTTTATCAATAATTGGAAGAAGCAATTTCATAAATTCATCAAGTGCAGCGTCTGGATGCTCCTTATTAATCACATCAGACCAACACATATTTTTTACATCATCCACATATGAGCTTTCCTGGATATAGCCACTATATTGTGATCACTGCATCCAATGGGTACGGATACAGCTTTAGAACAAAGTTCTACAGTATTAGTAAAAATGTGATCAATACATGTGGATGATCTTGTTCCTGTAGTGTTTGTAAACACCCTGGTAGGTTGATTAATAACCTGAACCAGATTACAGGCACAGGTTACAGAAAGAAGCTTACTCTTGAGCAGACAGCTTGATGAAAACCAGTCAATATTCAGGTCCCCAAGAAAGTAGACCTCTGTTTACATCACATACACTATCAAGCATTTCACACATATTATTTAGATACTGACTGTTCGCACTTGGTGGCCTATAGCAACACCCCAAAAGAAAAGGCTTTAGATGTGGCAAGTGTACCTGCAACCAAAACACTTCAATAACACTTGACATAAGATCTTCTCTACGCATTACAGGGATATGGCTCTGAATATAGAGTGGGGGAAAAAAGTATTTAGTCAGCCACCAATTGTGCAAGTTCTCCCACTTAAAAAGATGAGAGAGGCCTGTAATTTTCATCATAGGTACACGTCAACTATGACAGACAAATTGAGAAAAAAAATCCAGAAAATCACATTGTAGGATTTGTAATGAATTTATTTGCAAATTATGGTGGAAAATAAGTATTTGGTCACCTACAAACAAGCAAGATTTCTGGCTCTCACAGACCTGTAACTTCTTCTTTAAGAGGCTCCTCTGTCCTCCACTCGTTACCTGTATTAATGGCACCTGTTTGAACTTGTTATCAGTATAAAAGACACCTGTCCACAACCTCAAACAGTCACACTCCAAACTCCACTATGGCCAAGACCAAAGAGCTGTCAAAGGACACCAGAAACAAAATTGTAGACCTGCATCAGGCTGGGAAGACTGAATCTGCAATCGGTAAGCATCTTGGTTTGAAGAAATCAACTGTGGGAGCATATATTAGGAAATGGAAGACATACAAGACCACTGATAATCTCCCTCGATCTGGGGCTCCACGCAAGATCTCACCCCGTGGGGTCAAAATGATCACAAGAACGGTGAGCAAAAATCCCAGAACCACACGGGGGGACCTAGTGAATGACCTGCAGAGAGCTGGGACCAAAGTAACAAAGCCTACCATCAGTAACACACTACGCCGCCAGGGACTCAAATCCTGCAGTGCCAGACGTGTCCCCCTGCTTAAGCCAGTACATGTCCAGGCCCGTCTGAAGTTTGCTAGAGTGCATTTGGATGATCCAGAAGAGGATTGGGAGAATGTCATATGGTCAGATGAAACCAAAATATAACTTTTTGGTAAAAACTCAACTCGTCGTGTTTGGAGGACAAAGAATGCTGAGTTGCATCCAAAGAACACCATACCTACTGTGAAGCATGGTGGTGGAAACATCATGCTTTGGGGCTGTTTATCTGCAAAGGGACCAGGACGACTGATCCGTGTAAAGGAAAGAATGAATGGGGCCATGTATCGTGAGATTTTGAGTGAAAACCTCCTTCCATCAGCAAGGGCATTGAAGATGAAACGTGGCTGGGTCTTTCAGCATGACAGTGATCCCAAACACACCGCCCGGGCAACGAAGGAGTGGCTTCGTAAGAAGCATTTCAAGGTCCTGGAGTGGCCTAGCCAGTCTCCAGATCTCAACCCCATAGAAAATCTTTGGAGGGAGTTGAAAGTCTGTGTTGCCCAGCGACAGCCCCAAAACATCACTGCTCTAGAGGAGAGCTACATGGAGGAATGGGCCAAAATACCAGCAACAGTGTGTGAAAACCTTGTGAAGACTTACAGAAAACGTTTGACCTGTGTCATTGCCAACAAAGGGTATATAACAAAGTATTGAGAAACTTTTGTTATTGACCAAATACTTATTTTCCACCATAATTTGCAAATAAATTCATAAAAAATCCTGATTTTCTGGATATTTTTTTTCTCATTTCGTCTGTCATAGTTGACGTGTACCTATGATTAAAAATACAGGCCTCTCACATCTTTTTAAGTGGGAGAACTTGTACAATTGGTGGCTAACTAAATATTGTTTTCCCCCACTGTATATATATATGTATATGTATTTATATGTATGTATGTGTATATGTACAGTGAGGGAAAAAAGTATTTGATCCCCTGCTGATTTTGTACGTTTGCCCACTGACAAAGAAATGATCAGTCTATAATTTTAATGGTAGGTTTATTTGAACAGTGAGAGACAGAATAACAACAAAAAAATCCAGAAAAACGCATGTAAAAAATGTTATAAATTGATTCGCATTTTAATGAGGGAAATAAGTATTTGACCCCCTTTCAATAAGAAAGATTTCTGGCTCCCAGGTGTCTTTTATACAGGTAACGAATTGAGATTAGGAGCACACTCTTAAAGGGAGTGCTCCTAATCTCAGTTTGTTACTTGTATAAAAGACACCTGTCCACAGAAGCAATCAATCAATCAGATTCCAAACTCTCCACCATGGCCAAGACCAAAGAGGTCTCCAAGGATGTCAGGGATAAGATTGTAGACCTACACAAGGCTGGAATGGGCTACAAGACCATCGCCAAGCAGCTTTTGCGATTATTCGCAACTGGAAGAAACACAAAAGAACTGTCAATCTCACTCGGGCCTGGGGCTCTATGCAAGATCTCACCTTGTGAAGTTGCAATGATCATGAGAACGGTGAGGAATCAGCCCAGAACTACACAGGAGGATCTTGTCAATGATCTCAAGGCAGCTGGGACCATAGTCACCAAGAAAACAATTGGTAACACACTACGCCGTGAAGGACTGAAATCCTGCAGCGCCCACAAGAAAGCACATATACAGGCCCGTCTGAAGTATGCCAATGAACATTTGAATGATTCAGAGGAGAACTGGGTGAAGGTGTTGTGGTCAGATGAGACCAAAATGGAGCTCTTTGGCATTAACTCAACTCGCCGTGTTTGGAGGTGGAGGAATGCTGCCTATGACCGAAAGAACACCATCCCCACCGTCAAACATGGAGGTGGAAACATTATGCTTTGGGGGTGTTTTTCTGCTAAGGGGACAGGACAACTTCACCGCATCAAAGGGACGATGGACGAGGCCATGTACCGTCAAATCTTGGGTGAGAACCTCCTTCCCTCAGCCAGGGCATTGAAAATGGGTAGTGGATGGGTATTCCAGCATGACAATGACCCAAAACACACGGCCAATGCAACAAAGGAGTGGCTCAAGAAGAAGCACATTAAGATCCTGGAGTGGCCTAGCCAGTCTCCAGACCTTAAACCCATAGAAAATCTGTGGAGGGAGCTGAAGTTTCGAGTTGCCAAACGTCAGCCTCGAAACCTTAATGACTTGGAGAAGATCTGCAAAGAGGAGTGGGACAGAATCCCTCCTGAGATGTGTGCAAACCTGGTGGCCAACTACAAGAAACGTCTGACCTCTGTGATTGCCAACAAGGGTTTTGCCACCAAGTACTAAGTCATGTTTTGCAGAGGGGTCAAATACTTATTTCCCTCATTAAAATGCAAATCAATTAATAACATTTTTTACATGCATTTTTCTGGATTTTGTTGTTGTTATTCTGTCTCTCACTGTTCAAATAAACCTACCATTAAAATTATAGACTGATCATGTCTTTGTCAGTGGGCAAACGTACAAAATCAGCAGGGGATCAAATACTTTTTTCCCTCACTGCTCAAAAAAATAAAGGGAACACTAAAATATCACATCCTAGATCTGAATGAATGAAATAATCTTATTAAATACTTTTGTCTTTACATAGTTGAATGTGCTGACAACAAAATCACACAAAAATTATCAATGGAAATCAAATTTATCAACCCATGTAGGTCTGGATTTGGAGTCACCCTCAAAATTAAAGTGGAAAACCACACTACAGGCTGATCCAACTTGTATGTAATGTCCTTAAAACAAGGCTCAGTCGTGTGTGTGGCCTCCACGTGCCTCTATGACCTCCCTACAATGCCTGGGCATGCTCCTGATGAGGTAGCGGATGGTCTCCTGAGACATCTCCTCCCAGACCTGGACTAAAGCTTCCGCCAACTCCTGGACAGACTGTGGTGCAACGTGGTGTTGGTGGATGGAGCGAGACATGATGTCCCAGATGTGCTCAATTGGATTCAGGTGTGGGGAATGGGCGGAACAGTCCATAGCATCAATGCCTTCCTCTTGCAGGAACTGCTGACACACTCCAGCCACATGAGGTCTAGCATTGTCTTGCATTAGGAGGAACCCAGGGCCAACCGCACCAGCATATGGTCTCACAAGGGGTCTGAGGATCTCAGCTCGGTACCTAATGGCAGTCAGGCTACCTCTGGCGAGCACATGGAGGGCTGTGTGGCCCCCCAAAGAAATGTCACCCCACACCATGACTGACCCACCGCCAAACCGGTCATGCTGGAGGATGTTGCAGGCAGCAGAACGTTCTCCACGGCGTCTCCAGACTCTGTCACGTCTGTCACATGTGCTCAGTGTGAACCTGCTTTCATCTGTGAAGAGCACAGTGCGCCAGTGGCGAATTTGCCAATCTTGGTGTTCTCTGGCAAATGCCAAACGTCCTGCACGGTGTTGGGCTGTAAGCACAACCCCCACCTGTGGACGTCGGGCCCTCATACCACCCTCATGGAGTCTGTTTCTGACCGTTTGAGCAGACACATGCACATTTGTGGCCTGCTGGAGGTCATTTTGCAGGGCTCTGGCAGCGCTCCTCCTGCTCCTCCTTGCAAAAAGGCGGAGGTAGCAGTCCTGCTGCTGGGTTGTTGCCCTCCTACGGCCTCCTCCACGTCTCCTGATGTACTGGCCTGTCTCCTGGTAGCGCCTCCATGCTCTGGACACTACGCTGACAGACACAGCAAACCTTCTTGCCACAGCTCGCATTGATGTGCCATCCTGGATGAGCTGCACTACCTGAGCCACTTGTGTGGGTTGTAGACTCCGTCTCATGCTACCACTAGAGTGAAAGCACCGCCAGCAATCAAAAGTGACCAAAACATCAGCCAGGAAGCATAGGAACTGAGAAGTGGTCTGTGGTCACCACCTGCAAAACCAGTCCTTTTTTGGGGGTGTCTTGCTAATTGCCTATAATTTTCACCTGTTGTCTCTTCCATTTGCATCAGCAGCATTTGCATCTCTTCCATTTCCAACAGCATGTGACATTTATTGTCAATCAGTGTTGCTTCCTAAGTGGACAGTTTGATTTCACAGAAGTGTGATTGACTTGGAGTTACATTGTGTAGTTTAAGTGTTCCCTTTATTTTTTTGAGCAGTGTGTATATATATACAGTTCAAGTCGGAAGATTACATACACTTAGGTTGGAGTCATTAAAACTCGTTTTTCAACCACTCCACAAATTTCTTGTTAACAAACTATAGTTTTGGCAAGTCGGTTAGGACATCTACTTTGTGCATGACACAAGTAATTTTTCCAGAAATTGTTTACAGACAGATTATTTCATTTATAATTCACTGTATCAAATTCCAGTGGGTCAGAAGTTTACATACACTAAGTTGACTGTGTCTTTAAACAGCTTGGACAATTCCAGAAAATGATGTCATGGCTTTAGAAGCTTCTGATAGGCTAATTGACATCATTTGAGTCAATTGGAGGTGTACCTGTGGATGTATTTCAAGGCCTACCTTCAAACTCAGTGCCTCTTTGCTTGACATCATGGGAAAATAAAAGGAAATCAGCCAAGACCTCAGAAAAAAAGAATTTGACCTCCACAAGTCTGGTTCATCCTTGGGAGCAATTTCCAAACGCCTGAAGTTACCACGTTCATCTGTACAAACAATAGTATGCAAGTATAAACACCATGGGACCACGCAGTCGTCATACCGATCAGGAAGGAGACGCGTTCTGTCTCCTAGAGATGAACGTACTCAATCTCAGAACAACAGCAAAGGACCTTGTGAAGATGCTGGAGGAAACAGGTACAAAAGTAACTATATCCACAGTAAAATGAGTCCTATATCGACATAACCTGAAAGGCCGCTCAGCAAGGAAGAAGCCACTGCTCCAAAACCACCATAAAAAAGACAGACCACGGTTTGCAACTGCACATGGGGACAAAGATCGTACTTTTTGGAGAAATGTCCTCTGCTCTGATGAAACAAAAATATAACTGTTTGGCCATAATGACCATCGTTATGTTTGGAGGAAAAAAAAATTTGTGCGAGCAAGGAGGCCTACAAACCTGACTCAGTTACACCAGCTCTGTCAGGAGGAATGGGCCAAAATTCACCCAACTTATTGTGGGAAGCTTGTGGAAGGCTTCCCACAAAATATAAATATCCTTGACTAAATGTCTATTAAATCTCTTGAAGCAAACTCCTTTATAGTTAAATTCCTGACACGGTGTGGACCGTTATCTCACGCTCTCTGAGTTGCACCTGTGTTCAGTGAGTTATGCATCCACTTTTGGCTGTATTTAAACCGGCTGTAGGACAGCTCACTTGCGCCTGCTGGTGGTTATACATAGTTATAAACTGGGTGTTCGAGCCCTGAATGCTCGAACCCTGGGTATACCACGGGTATGACAAAACATTTATTTTTACTGCTCTAATTACATTGGTAAACAGTTTATAATAGCAATTTACCACAGGCTAAGGGCAGTATCCGTGTTGCGTCGTGCATAAGAACAGCCCTTAGCAGTGGTATGTTGCGCAATATACCACACCCACTCGGGCCTTATTGCTTCAATATATTTTGAATGAAAAGGTTGGCCATTTCTTAAAATGGGTGTGTTAAAAAGGGAAAGGTAACTCCTGTGTCAATTTCTTAAGAACTAAGAGGTGATCAATTAAAACTAATTCACTCACCACTGTACAAAACTGAAGTCGTAATATGTGTTAGTGACTCACATAGGTGGTTTATCTATTATATTATAATGACATTAGTAGGTAGCCTCCCACAGAATGAATCATGTTTATATTCTTATCACATAGTCTGAACTATTAAATTAGTTTTCTAATTAAACTTAACTTTTCCTAACTAATATGAAATTCAAACCCTGAGTGGTTTTGATCCTTACTTTGACACAAAATCCAATCAAGTTTAAATTCTACCAATGCAGATTGTAGGCTTACATGATGCAATTTATTGGAGATAAGCATTACAACATTTACGGTAGGCCTACAGCTGTTAGCATATTCTAACCAGGTTCACAGCATTGAAATGTTTCACTGACACACAATACTAAATACATCCAGTATCTGTTTACATACTTGTGTACAGGTTCATAAAATGGGACAGCTTAATGAGGCTTTGTGATACACACCTCAAAGACCATGTTAGTCTGTGAGGGAACTGAGGTCCTTTTTTCCCAATATTTGTATGAGAGTATGAGGAAATAGCTGTTCATAAGGCCAGTCCTGAGATGGGAAAAATATAATTATCCTATAATGTTCCTTGGTCTTGGAATGACTTGCAAAATACTTTAAAACTGGAGAGGGTTGTTTTTAGTGTATTGTTCCTGTATGTTATTTTGTACTGTATCTGCACGCTGACTTCTTCCTGCTGACCTCTTGCCAAAAAACAGCTGGATAACTACAATACCAAAAACAGGCCTCTAATTTCTTATCATGTTATTTGGATACTGTCATCTCATCACAGGTTTGAGGCTGTAACCTTACAATCAATAAATTCAAGGCTACACACTGTGTCAGGGAAGGTCATACTAGGTCAAACAAAGACACAATAAGTGGTTAAACATGTTTCCAGGTCAATTATTTGCAGGTCATTTCTAATTATGGGGACTATCTGAACAATGGTGATTTAAAGTGATGTATAATTTCAGCCAGTAGTTTTTGAAAGTGGTGCCCACGAACCAAAAAGGGTCCCAATTTTTTGTGTACTATGTCATCCATTTCATATGATGTTACGATTTAATTCCCAGATCCACAAGAGAAGCCAGCTTGGTGAGGGTCTGTATCTACACATCTGTGGAGGAGCAATGTGTGTTGCAGAGTGCTGTCCATTGTCATTCTAGTGGACGATCTAAGTAACACAAGTCACAAGTTGCAGTAAGATCTGTAAAAAAGAATACCCTTGTCCATGTTAAGTTTATGTTCCCTTGTCTGTGTATTTCATTTTTTGTATTTTGTGTTATTGTTCAATAGAAATTTAAAATGGATCTCATAAATGCTGACCTCAGCTATTCCTGATCTCTTTCTTAAACCAAACTTAGAATTTCCCCTTTCTCAGAAATGCAGTGTTTCAAAACGACCTGGGACATTTATTAACCTTCTTACTCATTGGGCTAGTTTCCCAGACAGATTACTCTCATCTTGGAATAAAAAGTGCTCTCAATGGAGAATCTCCATTGAGAAGGCTTTTTAGTCCAGGACGAGGCTTAATGTCTGGGAAATCTGACCTTTATGTAGTCTATTTTGACCGTAGCCCCAGATCTACAATGCATTTTATTAGTAGCCTGTCTGTTGATGAGTTTTGTAGTGCAAAGAACAAAATATACTCAGGATATTTGAAGACTCTTTTGCTGGATCTGTGATGTTTTATCATATGTATAACAGACTGCATACAGAAGGACATGCATAGAAATGATCTCCTTTGATCAGCACATAATTATTTTGCTCTTGAGACAAAGTCTAAATATTGGTCACACTATATGTTATTGTAAGTTACACGAACACCATGCCTTATACTAGTAATCTGAATCAGATATCTGTCCAGTTTCCTGTCATTAGAATTCAACTTCTGTTTGATGTGCAGTATCTTATCTGCGGTTAAAGACTAGCTGAGTAAATGTAACTACATGGTGTAAGAGTGATACAATGTCATGTAAAATGACAATGATTTAAACACTGCCAGTATATCAGTACAACAAAAAGTCCCTTCATGTTAGAGTGATTATAAGCTATGCCTTAAAACAGATATGTGACTGAACACATGCGGACTGTCTTGGCATGTATTAGAGGTGACTCCCTCTTAGCACAGGCCCCAGGACTGCTGCTGTCAAACCAGTCCGATGTCATTCATGCATCAGGCACAGTACACAGCTCACAGAGCACAGTGCCCTGGGCCAAACGGCCAGCCGCCTATTTAACTAACACCCAATGATGGGAATGTTTGCTTTTTATCTCTCTCTACCCGCATACCAGCATTCAGGGTGCCGATGCAGTTTAAATCACTATACAGACTAATATGCTTCCGATCCACCACTTTTACTGAGGGCATAGCCAAAATGAGATTACACTGACTGTCAAATTGTTTTTGCAAATGGAAATCATAACATCAATGACAAATGTTTATTAGTCAAAGTCAAGACATCTGCGTTTTCAATATTGTCCTCATGCAGAAACCAAAGGTGTGGCACCACACAACCACACCAGCTTTTGTTTCATGTGAAGGAATCTGACAACAGATTCAGAGAACTCTCAAGCCAACCAAATCAGAGAAAAGGGGACTCACATGGAACATGTTACTCAAGTTCCATAATATTTCCCTCCTTTCTTATGATCTCACTATTATCAACTGAAAAAATAATAACTTCATAATTTAGCATGACACCTAATATTTCCACTGACACTTCATGGTATTCTGCATGAGATTAAATACTGCAATTAAATAAGTCATGAATCATTCTTTGTAGACTACACTACAGGAGGTTTCAGATAGAAATTGACAAACATTGACAAAATAGCACTTAATTGCAGTATAGTAGAAAAAAGGTAAACAATGCATGTGTCAATGGTAATTGATAACCATAACGTTTTAAGGGGAAATAGCAGACTTGGGAGAACTAATAACTAATTTCACACATTTTGAGTCAACATGCATCAAAGGCTGGTTTAATTAGGTATAGAGGTGCTTGTCTGCCTGACACATCCTCTGCCTATTACCACCTTTTCCGATTTTACCTGAAGATGTGCCCAAGGAGTCTCAGCTCAAGTTAGAAAAAAACGTAAATGGCATGAATTAAAGGAATGGTATTTGGAATGGCAAATTATATTTTGGTTTTGCCATCAACAATACAAGCGCCATCGCCTTACGAAAAAAGATTGCAGTCAGAGTGGAGTATAACTGCAGTTAGAGTGCAGTATTGCTGCAGTAATTACTGCGTCCAAAATACCACAGTCGACTGCAGTTACTGCAGTCTCAAAACAGCAATTTTTTTTTATAAGGGTCTCGGGTGATCTTTTGAGGAGTTGGCTGTCCTCTCCAATGATGAGTGAGCGAAAGTTGCGCTGATTCAACTGGGCGTGTGTCTTTTCCATGTCTCAACACGGCATGTTCTAGTTTCGGGACGGCTGCATTTACTTTAAATTCTCTGGTAAGGTAAGCCATACAATGAGTGACTGCTCTTCATAAACATGCTATCTGCCTAGTTAACATGTACTTGACCATATCTACTTTATTATTACATGATTATTAAATGGAACATTGTACGACACCGAGACCACGACAGGTGAGTTAACCTACGCACACCTTGAACTGTCAGCATGTTATATTCATTGCCATACGTCGTGTTCCTTGACAATTTTCGTTCACTAGCCTGTGTTTTAATAGTAATTCCAAGTGTTGACTGATTAAAAGTTTATCGGCACAGGTACACTTTTCTGTTGGCTACACACCTGAATAACCTGTCACTAACCTGCACATGACAGAAGCAATGGCGCCTTCAAAACGCTAAAGTAGCGTAAATGTTTTAAGCCTAGATAGCCTCATTAGATTTTATGAATGAAACAGGCTAAAATCCTTAATAATATATGTAACTAGTATAGTCATTGCATTGATAATGCCACATAATTACTTATTGCTTCAAGAGGTAACGTTTTATACTGTAGGCCTACATGTATTTGATAATAGCAATGAACCATGATATTGTTGTATTGCAATACAGTGTTAAAACCACAATGCATGATAAGACATGCACTAATGATACAAATCTGTAATAACATACAACAGTAGCTTACCTCTCTCACAGAGTCCTTTCCAAGTGTTACAAGTTGCCCACACAGCTAGAAACATTGCCTGAGATGTGCTAACATATTTCAGTCATTGTTTCTGGTAGTGTGTGTAGCAGGTATGTCAACAGGTGTCAAGGCCTCTGGTTTTAAGTTGGATAATGGAGACAAAGTTCTAATAACCTGACGAGTTTGAGTGTGATTGGGCCGGTTACCCGGACACAGAATAAGCCTAGTTCTAGACTAAAAAGCATTGTCAATGGAGAATCTTTTAATCCAGGACTAGGCTTAATCTATGTCTAGGAAACCGGTCCTTACTGTGTTTTTAAGTCTCATACATACTGTTGTAGCCAGGGGGCAGTGGTGTGTCTCAATCAAATACAAACCCTTGACATAACGTACTGTGGGCAGTCTCAGTGGGAGAATCTCAATTGCATACTCTTCACATTATCTCTGTCTCCTTCACAAAACCCATTGGAGTGGAAGGTCAGAGGGACCTCTGTCTTCCTCATCCAATGGGTTTTGAGGAGGCAAGGAGAGAGGACGCGAGGAGTATGCAATTGAGATTCTCCCACAGACTGCCCACAGTACGTTATGTCAAGGGTTTATTTGTCCCTCTGATGTTGCAACATGCAAGCAAACCATCACTACAGGATAATCTAAATCGCATACTCCTCGCGTCCTCTCCCCACTTCCTTCTCAAAACCCATTGGATTAGAAAGCCAGAGGTCTCTCCCCTCTGACCTTCTTATCAAAACCCATTAGAAGAGAAGGCGAGGAGAGAGGATGCAATTGAGAAAATGCCAATGTCAGGTATGTTGCTGAACCAGCTCTACTGAAGCACTCAACCCTCCTTCCTCATTCAATTCACAGGGAAGAGTTAAGTGGGTCAATGTACTTTCCCTGATGACTGCAACCCAGCATGACTCACTTTTATATATTTTATAAAATTGCAATGAACTCATAACAAGGTTTTCTCCTCTCAACATTGTATCATGAAAACCAAATGAGTAAATATAACTTGAAACAAACTTTAGGCTATTTGATTTGTTTATTTGGAGATGGACAATGATAGTATTTAGCAAAAAATGACTCCTTTTGCAGACAATTTATAGTAGGATACTTCTACAAAACGTTAAGGACACCTGGTCTTTCCATGACATAGATTGTGTGCCATTCAGAGGGTGAAAGATTTAAGTGCCTTTGAACGGGGTATGGTAGTAGGTGCACCGGTTTGTGACAAGAACTGCAACGCTACTGGGTTTTTCACGCTCAACAGTTTCCCATGTATATCAAAAATGGTCCACCACCCAAAGGACATCCAGCCAACTTGACACAACTGTGGGAAGCATTTCAGTCAACATGGGCCAGCATTCCTGTGGAGTGCTTTCGACACCTTGTCGAGTCCATGCCCCGAAAAATGTAGGCTGTTCTGGGGAAAAAAAGTGAAACTCAATATTAGGAAGGAGTTCTTAATGTTTTGTACACAATTTTCCTCTGCATTATCATGAACATTGAAGAAGAAAAAAGTGAACAAATTTCACTGTTCAAACAAGGAGAAGGTTGTGCTAGTTCTTAGTCATTTTAATCCATGATTCGAGTACCATTTTTACCTCAGTGCCCAACAAGACTTCGTATATGCAAACAGTTGCAGGCCTAACAGGGAAAACAGGTTACACTGGTAACTGATGATACTCACTTTGTACAGTTGCCTTATAATGCAAATATTGATCATGAGTCAAGCATGTCATTACTGGTAATTTAACTCATAACAGCTTAGTTAGAACAAACAACAACTATGAACAGAGATTAATTAGACTAGGCCTACATAAGACGTGGCTTTGTAATATTTGCCACTTTCTTTTAACCTGTCGATGTTGCAGGATTATGAGGGGCGCATTAAGCAGGGCACAACATTGTGGAACGTTCAGATAGAAATGTTATTTAGAACAAACTGAATCATGTAGACTATTCAAGATATTTCTTTATGCAACATTCAACGTTTGCCTTGTGAACATGACCGAGGTCTTAGAACTTATAGGCTAGAACATGGAATTGCCTTGGATAGTACTGTGGTGGAGTCAGCCTTCCTCCATTCCACATTGTGGTGCAGGCAAAAACAGGGCATCATCAGAATGCTGCAATAAGTGGTAAGTGTGAATCCCACCCAGACCAACCCTTTTCCCTGACAATAGGAACGAGACTGTAAAGATGGAATGTAGCACAACACATGTTCTAAGTGTAACGTTACGAGAGTATGGTTGACTTTACACTGACATATTTCATACTTGTGCTTTGGTTGTCAACTCTTTTGCAAAATGACTTCGTCACGTGTTGTACAATATCTGCAAATGAAACATGTAACTCGCTGAATAAATACTGTAAGCAAATTCCTAGGAATCTGAGTCTTGACTGACTCTTTTTAAGGGGAGCCAATAGCACCCACATGCACCTCAAAACATTTAGGCTAGTTGGGCCATACATAAACCATTCACATGTTTTAGTCTCGAATAGTCTTGATAGATATGTGATACAGAACCCGGGCCTGAAGTTAGAAACAGAATACAAGTGACACCACAGAATTGGACAGATATGTTTAGTGAATAAACACATGCAAATGTAAATATTGTTTTGAGATGGTAAAAGCAAAACCTTTATTTAGTTCATGATACAAAACAGTCTCAGTTACATTAAGTGCCAACACACGTTGTAGTCTTTATGATTTGTAAACTGCATACAGGCCCTGGATCGCGAAAAAGTTACTTGATTTCGGTTCGGTTTGCACTCACAGCATATAGCACAATCAGTATACAGCAATCACCAATATGCACTCATTATCTGATCAGATAATGTACGTTTTAATTTGATATTCAATATGACCACAAGGTGGTGCTACTATCACATGAAAGGATATATAAATCCCTTAGTTCTGGGCGTTTTACACCAATCCTCCTCAACTGTCATTAACTTAAAAAGAGCAGAGATTCCCCGTTATCTACAAGTCCCAGAAAATAATCATACTTATGGCAGAAATCTCATCCAGCCAACATTCAGAACATTTTACACATCTCAAATGTCAGAAGAGTCTTGAAGAGTCTCGGGGCAGATGCTACCAACTTGGACAAAGCACATCAACAACAACAAAAGCACCAGCATAGACTTGGATAAAGAAGCTTACTCAATGGAACAATTTTAAATACAACGGAATCATAATTAAACATTTAACTTCGATCAAACTGGGAACAGTGTCGGATTACTCTTTATACCTGTGCAATAAACAATTATAATACATGATGAGAACATGTGGCACCATGTCCATTTGCAGTACAATATGTATATGTCCCAAATGGCACCATATTCCCTACAAAGTAAACACATTTTTACCAAAGCCCTATGGGCCCTTGTCAAAAGTAGTGCACTACATAGGGAATAGGGTGCAATTTGGGATGCATCCTATATCCAAAAGTCCCTATAGTCTCCTGTAACCCATTTGAGTATGATGTCTGATAATAAAAAGTGTGCTCTATTCCCACTGCCCACTATTGCGATCTTTATTCAATATGACAAGAAAATGACTAAACTGGCCATGGAGCAGTAAACCCTGTCACACAGCTGTCTGAGTCAATAGGTCCCTTTGAGTAGAATTAAATCACATTCTCACTTTCCCTGTTTATTCTGTGGATGACTGAAACTTCCCTCCACACTCTCATGCATGTCTACCCTGGGAATGTTTACTCATGTTACACACAGGAAGTGATACAACCCTCTCAGACAGAGGGAGTGATGTGTGTGTGCGCGAGACAGAGAGAATGCATTTTATTATGGAATGTACAGGAAACAAGATAAATGCCCTGTTAGACTGATGCCAAATAAAATAAGATATAAAAAAAATGTCCCTGTGATGGTTGGTGTGACCAGCAGAGCTTAAAGCCCATTTCGGGAGCAGAAACAGTAATTCAGACATGATTTGCACTTTAACAGGTGACCAACAACGAGATCAACCGTTCCACCAATGGACACTGATGGTTGGGGGGAAAAAACTACCTGGGGTGTATTCATTACTGCACATCGTAGCAAAACATTTCGCAACGGAAAACGTTTTGCAACAAAAATGAGAGTTTCTATTTGACGAATTCAGTTAGGTCATTCCTTGTTTTGTCCCATTTGGTTCCTAGTGAATACAGCCCTGCCAAGACCAGCACAATTTTATGTTTGGCACAGACGTGCAATGTACATGCATTCAATTCTTACTGGTCCAGTTGCCTTAGCGCTGAGAGCATGTACCTGTTCCAGTTCGTAAACAGATGAGACTATATCAAATACTGATGGAATACGATCAAATATATTAGGGCAATATTTAAAATAGCATTTTGTTCATCCACAAAAAAATGTGGATGAGTTTGCGGTGGCTTGGGCTCTCGTTGACTAACGGAGTGTCAAAGAGTTTCTCAGAGAGAATAGAAATGCAACACACAGGAGAGTACACTTTCAGTAAGCATGCACCTAGAAACACTGAACCATAGCAGTATGTCCCATAAAACTCCACTTCCACCTCCAAGTCCTTATTCCAAGTAGGGAAATACACCAGCCCCTTAGAAAGACACAGGAAAAATACACGCATATGGAAACAGCTTACAGCCAGCAACAAGTCAGAAGTCCACATATGATCACCATCCGCTTCTGGACTGGAAAGCATTAAACACAAAGCCAAAAACCCAGCATCCTGATATAGTAGGTTTTCTTATTTTCTGTGAATAAAATGCTAAAAATGGGTCTCTCAAAAGGATTATTATATGCATCGCAGCACATATATGACTGGGCCTGTCATGTTGTTGTTCATCCTAGATGTGCAGCACAATACGAGGATTGTAGAACTGGAGCCTGGGAGTGCAAAAAGCAGCGCGCCCGCCATTTTGCATCAAACAAGCTTCAGCAGCCATCTTGACTCAAAGACGTACAATGGCGGCCATTTCGGCTCCAAATACAGGCACATTCCATAGACAGCGATAGATAGACGGAGATTGCACAGTTATACAGTATATCCAGCAAAGGCTTGATTCACCATGATGAGCATGATCCACAGACGGACGGAAACACCAGCAAACGACGACTACAGCAGAACAGAAACGCTTTCATATCTTTTTTTCATCTTCATCACCACCATCAATCATCATCATCCTACTCCTCCTCAACAGCTAAAAGCCAGCAGGAGTAGAATATCACAAAGTATCTCCTTTGGGTTGTCTTGGCTGTCGCACCAATTAAAAGAAAGAACAAATAATAAAAGGAATAGATGATGAAAGCGTTTGGGTTTCCGCTCTCAGCCGCACGCTTCCCGAACTCTCGGCCAACTGAGCATGTTGGAGAATCACACCGCCAACGACTAGGTACATTGTCCCAAGGCTCTTGGTCAATATAAAGTCTTCAGAGTTTTTACAAATACAGCAACGACGAGTAAAAAAAAGAAAAAAGGAACAACAAAGTCACAGATGGATAATTTAGGAAGCCAGGGTCACTGCCTGTAATAGGTACCTGGAAGAGACAGAGAGAGAGAGAGAGCAGACATACACTTAAGACTTTTCACTGTAACCACAACTGTATGTGTGTGTATATGGTAGAGTATCCAAAACAGTGGGAGATCTCTTAAGAAATTAACTAATCCATTTAGCGTTTGTCAACAATGTGGTATGCTGGATAGTTGACTGCATTGGAAAGATGTTACATCTGCACTAAAACGATCACGTGACAATAGGAGTCCTATTGAACCGTCTAACACGGCACTCAATGCACACACTGATTTAGTCAGGTAATGTAAGTTAAGGCCCAAACAGAGCCTGGGCCTCCAGTAGCTGGACTGACCTTTGTAAGCAGCCTCAGGTCTGGCTGGAGCGCGGGAAGAGTAGTGGCTCTCTGAGTACCTGTAGCTGGTCTCCACATTCTCATAGTCATGTGGATGAGGTTGAGGAGGCCTGAGAGAGAGGGGAGAGAAAGCGAGAGAGAAAGAAGGGCATTATATTGCTATAATAAGGTTGTTTCTAATGTAATAAGGGGTGTTACAATGTTGTAATAAGGTTGTATTAATGTTGTAATTATAGGCGTTGCAATGTTGTAATAAGGGGTGTTAATGTTATTATTACTATTATTTTATTTTTGGGGGGTGAGGGAGGGTTAGATCAGCTTTAATATTGCAGATAGATTGTAGCTTCCATCAATGTAATTGTATGCATCATTTCCAATCAATGTAATTGTCTGCATCCTTTTCTAATCCCCCATATATATATATATATATATATATATATATATATATATATATATATATATATACAGAACCAGTCAAAAGTTTGGACACACCTACTCATTCCAGGGTTTTTCTTTATTTTTACTATGAAATAACACATATGGAATCATGTAGTAACCAAAAAATTGTTAAACAAATCAAAATATATTTTATATTTTATATTCTCAAAGTAGCCACCCTTTGCCTTGATGACAGCTTTGTGCATGACAAGTAATTTGTCCGACAATTGTTTACAGACAGATTATTTCACTTATAATTCACTGTATCACAATTCCAGTTGGTCAAAAGTTTACATACACTAAGTTGACTGTGCCTTTAAACAGCTTGGAAAATTCCAGAAAATGATGTCATGGCTTTAGAAGCTTCTGATAGGCTAATTGACATCATTTGAGTCATTTGGAGGTGTACCTGTGGATGTATTTGAAGGCCTATCTTCACATTCAGTGCCTCTTTGCTTGACATCATGGGAAAATCAAAAGAAATCAGCCAAGACCTCAGAAAAAAAAATGTAGACCTCCACAAGTCTGGTTCATCCTTGGGAGCAATTTCCAAACCCCTGAAGGTACCATGTTCATCTGTACAAACAATAGTACGCACGTATAAACACCATGGAACCACGGAGCCGTCATACCGCTCAGAAAGGAGATGCGATTTGTCTCCTTGAGATGAATGTACTTTGGTGCAAAAAGTACAAATCAATCCCAGAACAACAGCAAAGGACCTTGTGAAGATGGAGGAAACAGGTACAAAAGTATATATATCCACAGTAAAATTAGTCCTATATCAGCATAACCTGAAAGGCCGCTCAGCAAGGAAGAAGCCACTGCTTCAAAACCGCCATAAAAAAGCCAGACTACGGTTTGCAACTGCACATGGGGACAAAGATCGCACTTTTTGGAGAAATGTCCTCTGGTCTGATGAAACAAAAATAGAACTGTTTGGCCATAATGACCATCGTTATGTTTGGAGGAAAAAGGGGGCGCTTGCAAGCCAAAGAACACCATCCCAACCGTGAAGCACGCGGGTGGCAGCATCATGCTGTGGGGGTGCTTTGCTGCAGGAGGGACTGGTACACTTCACAAAATAGATGGCATCATGAGGAAGGAAAAGTATGTGGATATATTAAAGCAACATCTCAAGACATCAGTCAGGTAATTAAAGCTTGGTCGCAAATGGGTCTTCCAAATGGACAATGACCCCAAGCATACTTCCAAAGTTGTGGCAAAATGTCTTAAGGACAACAATGTCAAGGTATTGGAGTGGCCATCACAAAGCCCTGACCTCAATCCTATAGAACATTTGTGGGCAGAACTGAAAAAGTGTGTGCGAGCAAGGAGGCCTACAAACCTGACTCAGTTACACAAGCTCTGTCAGGAGGAATAGGCCAAAATTCATCCAACTTATTGTGGGAAGCTTGTGGAAGGCTACCCGAAACGTTTGACCCAAGTTAAACAATGCTACCAAATACTAATTGAGTGTATGTAAACTTATGACCCACTGGGAATGTGATGAAAGAAATAAAAGCTTAAATAAATCATTCTCTCTACTATTATTCTGATATTTCACATTCTTAAAATAAAGTGGTGATCCTAAATGACCTAAGACAGGGAATTTTTACTAGGATTAAATGTCAAGAATAGTGAAAAACTGAGTTTAAATGTAGTTGGCTAAGGTGTATGTAAACTTCCGACTTCAACTGTATATATATATTTTTTGTAAACACATACATATATTCATACATACACACACATATGGGGAGTTACAATGTTGTAATAAGGTGTTCTACATTGTTGTACCTAATACCTGAACAGCGCCGGAGAAGATGGCTGCCGTTTTACAGCCCTCTAACCACTATTATGTGTGTTTTTCCGCGTTATTTGTAATTTATTTTGTACATAATGTTTCTGCCATCGTCTCTTATAACCAAAAAGAGCTTCTGGATATCAGGACAGCGATTACTCACCTCGTATTGGACGAAGATTTTTTCTTCAACGAGGCGGCCGCGAAGGATATCATACAGACACCCGACAAGGCCCAAATCCCCGTCATTCGCGTGAGGAAGAGACGGAGATATCGTGGACGTAGATCGGGGTGCCTTGTAAGGATCCGACGGCGAGCGAGTAAACTGCCTCTTCCATCAATCCTATTAGCCAATCTTCAATCATTGGATAACAAATTGGATGACCTAAGATTACGGTTATCCTACCAACGGGACATTAAAAACTGTAATATCCTATGTTTCACCGAGTCGTGGCTGAACGACGACAATGATAACATACAACTAGCGGGCTATACACTACATCGGCAGGATAGAACGGCTGACTCCGGTAAGACAAGGGGTGGCGGTCTGTGTATATTTGTAAACAACAGCTGGTGCACAAAATCAAATACTAAGGAAGTCTCGAGGTTTTGCTCGCATGAGGTAGAGTATCTTATGATAAGCTGTAGACCACACTATTTACCAAGAGAGTTTTCATCTATATTTTTCATAGCTGTCTATTTACCACCACAAACCAATGCTGGCATTAAGATTGCACTGAATGAGTTGTACAAGGCCATAAATCAACAGGAAAACGCTCATCCAGATGCAGCGCTCCTAGTGGCCGGGGACTTTAATGCAGGGAAACTTAAATCCGTTCTCCCTAATTTCTACCAGCATGTTAAATGTGCAACCAGAGGAAAAAACTCTAGACCACCTTTACTCCACACACAGAGACGCATACAAAGCTCTCCCTCGCCCTCCATTTGGCAAATCTGACCATAACTCTATCCTCCTGATTCCTGCTTATAAGCAAAAACTAAAGCAGGAAGCACCAGTGACTCGGTTAATAAAAAAGTGGTCAGATGACGCAGATGCTAAGCTACAGGACTGTTTTGCTAGCACAGACTGGAACATGTTCCGGGATTCTTCAGACAGCATTGAGGAGTACACCACATCAGTCACTGGCTTCATCAATAAGTGCATCGATGATGTCGTCCCCACAGTGACCGTACGTACATACCCCAACCAGAAGCCATGGATTACAGGAAACATCCGCACTGAGCTAAAGGGTAGAGCTGCCGCTTTCAAGGAACGGGACTCTAACCCGGACGCTTATAAGAAATCCCGCTATGCCCTCCGACGAACCATCAAACAGGCAAAGAGTCAATACAGGGCTAAGATTGAATCGTACTACACTGGCTCTGACGCTCGTCGGATGTGGCAGGGCTTGAAAACTATTACAGACTACAAAGGGAAGCACAGCCGCGAGCTGCCCAGTGACACAAGCCTACCAGACGAGCTAAACCACTTCTATGCTCGCTTCGAGGCAAGCAACATTGAAGCATGCATGAGAGCACCAGCTGTTCCGGATGACTATGTGATCACGCTCTCCGTAGCCGATGTGAGTAAGACTTTTAAGCAGGTCAACATTCACAAGGTCGCAGGGCCAGACGGATTACCAGGACGTGTACTCCAAGCATGTGCTGACCAACTGGCAAGTGTCTTCACTGACATTTTCAACATGTCCCTGACTGAGTCTGTAATACCAACATGTTTCAAGCAGACCACCATAGTCCCCGTGCCCAAGGACTCTAAGATAACCTGCCTAAATGACTACCGACCCGTAGCACTGACGTCTGTAGCCATGAAGTGCTTTGAAAGGCTGGTCATGGCTCACATCAACAGCATTATCCCAGAAACCCTAGACCCACTCCAATTTGCATACCGCCCCAACAGATCCACAGATGATGCAATCTCTATTGCACTCCACACTGCCCTTTCCCACCTGGACAAGAGGAACACCTACGTGAGAATGCTATTCATTGACTACAGCTCAGCATTCAACACCATAGTGCCCTCTAAGCTCATCACTAAGCTAAGGATCCTGGGACTAAACACCTCCCTCTGCAACTGGATCCTGGACTTCCTGACGGGCCGCCCCCAGGTGGTAAGGGTAGGTAACAACACATCTGCCACACTGATCCTCAACACGGGGGCCCCTCAGGGGTGCGTGCTCAGTCCCCTCCTGTACTCTCTGTTCACCCATGACTGCATGGCCAGGCACGACTCCAACACCATCATTAAGTTTGCAGACGACACAACAGTGGGAGGCCTGATCACCGACAACGATGAGACAGCCTATAGGGAGGAGGTCAGAGACCTGGCCGTGTGGTGCCAGGACAACAACCTCTCCCTCAACGTGACCAAGACAAAGGAGATGATTGTGGACTACAGGAAAAAAAAGAGGACTGAGCACGCCCCCATTCTCATCGACGGGGCTGTAGTGGAACAGGTTGAGAGCTTCAAGTTCCTTGGTGTCCACATCACCAACGAACTATCATGGTCCAAACACACCAAGACAGTCGTGAAGAGGGCACGACAAAGCCTATTCCCCCTCAGGAGACTGAAAAGATTTGGCATGGGTCCTCAGATCCTCAAAAAATTATACAGCTGCACCATCGAGAGCATCCTGACTGGTTGCATCACCGCCTGGTATGGCAACTGCTTGGCCTCCGACCGCAAGGCACTACAGAGGGTAGTGCGTACGGCCCAGTACATCACTGGGGCCAAGCTTCCTGCCATCCAGGACCTCTATACCAGGCGGTGTCAGAGGAAGGCCCTCAAAATTGTCAAAGACTCCAGCCACCCTAGTCATAGACTGTTCTCCCTGCTACCGCACGGCAAGCGGTACCGGAGTGCCAAGTCTAGGTCCAAAAGACTTCTCAACAGCTTCTACCCCCAAGCCATAAGACTCCTGAACAGCTAATCATGGCTACCCGGACTATTTGCACTGCCCCCCCACCCCATCCTTTTTACGCTGCTGCTACTCTGTTAATTATTTATGCATAGTCACTTTAACTCTACCCACATGTACATATTACTTCAACTATCTCAACTAGCCGGTGCCCCCGCACATTGACTCTGCACCGGTACCCCCCTGTATATATAGCCTCCCTACTGTTATTTTATTTTACTTCTGCTCTTTTTTTCTCAACACTTTTTTTGTTGTTGTTTTATTTTTACTTTTTTTGTTAAAAATAAAAGCACTGTTGGTTAAGGGCTGTAAGTAAGATTTCACTGTAATGTCTGCACCTGTTGTATTCGGCGCATGTGACCAATAAAATTTGATTTGATTTGATTTGATTTAATAGAGTGAGGTAAGGCGTTCTACATTGTTGTAGCTAATAGAGTGAGACAAGTACCTGGCAGCCTTTTGGTGGTTCCTGGGCCTCTGGTATTCCTCCTCTCGTGACCTGGGACGCACTACCTCCTCTGAGCTTGGCTGGAACACACATACAGAAAGACAGACAGGAAAACACCATCTGTGGTCTGGAATCCATTATCAACAAGTTGACAAAAACAGGCACCCTAAACTGTTCATATCAGCACAACAGTTAAAATAAATGCATCCCTACGAGGGACAAACATTACAGTATGGAACACAAATACCATCTTGATGACTATCAAAATACTGTACATGTAGTGCTAAAATCATAAAGTGTTATTAATCATAAAGTCATCTCATCGATGAGAGAGGGAGAGTCACCTTGAAGTCTCCTCCCTCTGGCCTCCTCTCTTCCAGCCTCATCCCCTGCTTCTCCTTCTCTCTGGACTTCTTGTACTCCATCTTCTCCTGCTCCATCAGCAGCCGGGCTATCTCCTGACAACACCAATACAACCTGGTTACTATACAGTTCTAGTACAAACAGACACACTCCTTGTGCCAATGAATTTGAGAGTGGTAACATTTCTCCAGCCCCATCCCTCAGCGGTTTACCTAAACAAGTGGCTGGGTGACCACTTGTTTTTCCAATCCCAGATTGAACCTTTCAGGCACATAGTGCTGCTTCATCTTGCATCTGGCAGTATACACTGATATGTGATATGTATACACTAATAGGTGATATAATCCATGATGTGGTGGGATGTGATAACCCCAGGTTAACACTGACCAAAGAGAATAAATGGACCAAGGGACATTTATTTAACAAAGGTAAACCACTGTCACACTCAATAGCTGGCTTTATTGATGTGGTGAAAGTTGAGACTTCAATGACCATGAGAGACAGGGCGAGAGAGAGAGAGAGACAGGGCGAGAGAGAGAGAGAGAGAGAGAGACAGGGCGAGAGAGAGAGAGAGAGAGAGAGAGAGTTGGAGTGACACGTCAGTCAGTAAAGACAGAAGTTTCCAGACTGAGAGAAGTGGCCGCCTCCAACTTACCTCATCCTGAGCCACTTGGGCTGCGCGCTTGTCCATCTTGCTTGCCTGGAACCGAAAAACAATTAGAAACCAAGTTTGAGTCACAGAACATTATTGTCCCTAGGCTCTATCATGACAACATAGGAGGTGACCATGTTGAGACGGAGCCTTTCTCAAAGACTTCTAAGACATCTGACGCTACACAGCACAATACAAATCTGAGGTCTACTGAATGTAGCTTCCACTGTTCACACTAGTCAGCATATCACCAATATCTACATTCTGTTGTTAAGTTCCTGAAGTTAAATTGACAATGAACCCCAAAAATATTGCATAATGAAAGCTATAAATGTATCTATGATGCTGCTGTAACTAAATGCATCTAAAATAGGGGGCTATGGCAGAGGCTAACTGAATGTTGAGAGGGAGTATTACAGTACAAAGATGTAATATGGATGTTATGATCTCATAATAAGGGTGTTTTAAAATGTAGGGTGTCATTCACTCGCTGACCAGTCCTCTCACCTTGACTTCCTCCTCCTGTAGTTTCCGGGCCACCTCCATGTCCAGGATCTCCTGCTCCCTCAGGTCCAGCTTGGCGATGCCCTGGGTGGCCTCGCCCATCCCGTACTCCCCTCCTACTACCACCGCTCCACGACCCCCTGGTCCTCCTTGCACGATACGACCTGCAGGGGGCGCCACATACAAGTTATTACAGATCTATGTAGAGTTGATGATATAACTACAGTATCCCCAACTCTGATTCCTCCAGGGCTGTAGTGCAGTGTCTACTAGATTAAGTCACTGGCATTTTAATCAATGTCTGATTTACGGTCTGAGATAGTAAATATATGTCTGGACAAATCGATGGCAAATCAATGCCAGTACTTGATCAGTTGTGGTGAGTAGGGCTACACAGGGATAGAGAAAACACTGCACACCCACGGAAGCCCTTGAGGACTAGAATTGGAGTGCAATGCTAAGAAGGTTCCAGACAGAAATGTAATGTATACGAGCTGACAAATAATGGAATCATATCTGTTCTACACAGTCCATTTCTATCTGGACCATCTGTCATGTTGCGTTTCCCGATGTAACTGGATCCATTGAGCTCAAATCACAACAACTCCCTAGATTCAGCCATCAACCCCACACATGATTAACACCAGCCGCTGATTCAACTGATTCACATCAGAGGCCTGTTTCCCACCATGGGAATTTTATTGTGAATCAGGGACTTTTATTGTGAACTACAGTGGAATCATCACCATTATGATAATCAGATATTGGAAGGAGTGAAAGCCGCCACACCAAGGAGAGAGGAAGAAGATGAAGAGGAAGATAAGTGTATGATTAATAATTATTGTGTTAGGGAGCCAAAACCACCACCAGCAGCTCCCAGCAATGGGCGAATCAAGGCTGCACACACACACAAAGTCGACCATGGGCCCGGCGCTGTGCCGTACCTGGCTCCCTGGGAGCGGGGTGCGTGTAGGAGCGCTCCGTGCCCATGCTGGGCCCCTCCCCAGGTTCCCTATGACCTCTCCTCTCCCCCCTTTCTCTCCCCATCCCGCCGGGGCGGGGGCTCCTTCTGGCCTCCTCCTCACACAGCTCACTGGGGCCAGAGTAGAGCCTGGCCATGGGCCCCCACTTCCCATCATCCCCAGGGCCAGGGGCCTCCTCCCCACCAACAGTCCAGGCCCGGCTGTGGCTACTGGGGATGGGCTCGTCATAGTCTTCATCCAGACCTCGCTCCCTGCTCTTGGTTCTTTCTCGGTGTCTGTCTTTTTCTCTGTGTTTGTCTCGGCTATGCTCTCGGTCTCGCGATCGCTGCCCGTGTCTCTGTCCGTCTCTCGATCTCTCCTCGTGTCTCGGGGCGTCGCTCTCCCTCTCCTTGTTTCTCCTGGGTTCTCTTTGCCTGTCTTTCTCCCACTCTCTTTCTTTCTCCCTCGCTCTCTCCCAGGCCTTGTCTCTCTCCACAGGGTTGTGGGACGGCGGGGGAGGCCGGATGGGCCTCTCCTTCCTCCTCACCACCCTCTCCCCCTCCTCCCCTCTGTGTCTCCTGGGATCATGGCTGTCTTGGTAGAAGGTGGACTGGGACCCCTGGGGGTCTCGGCTCCTCTGGCCCCCCTTCCCTCTACTTCTACCCTCGGTGGGGTGGTGGTAGTCTGGGTACCTGCCCCCATGTTTCCCCCTGCTATTGGAGAGGTGGTCCTCGGGGTATGGGTCTCCATGCTTGCTCCTGCTACCCTCTCCCCTACTCTCTAAATGGGGCTCGGGGTATCTGGAACTACCACTGGTGCTAGGCTCTACAGGGTCATATCGGGGGTATCTGGTCCTGCTAGGCTCAAAAGAACCGTACTCAGGGGAGAGGTCGCGTCGTGAGCCCGGGGTAAGGGGATCCGACTCGGGCGAGTGGGAGTTCGAACGAGGTTTGGGTTTGTCATCCAGGTCCAGAGGGGCTCGGATGGCTGGGTTGAGGGAAGGGATGAGGGGTCGATGTGGAGAGGTGGTGGAGAATGGAAGGAAGACATGGATGGATGGAACAAGACAATGACAGATGTGAGCAAAACTGGGTTGGTTAGTGAGCACACAGGGTTAGTTAAGTCACAGCACCTGCATGTGAGGACACTGAGGGTTCATCATGTACAATGTTAAATGTTGAGCCATGGATATACTGTACAGTTTCGGCAAACTCAGTTTAAGTTTGATAATTAAATGGGTGCCATTTTGGCTCCAAATATTCCCAGACAATTGGATCGGAGTTAGAATGCAGAGTAGGATGTTATTATCATGGGAAGTTTGAAGCCAACATGGAGGGCTAGTTAGCCGATCCCTGCACATCTATAGCCGAGGTAAAACAAAGCTAAAGCTCCAAGCACCTCAGACAGGGAGAAGGGATGACATGCAGGCATTCATATTATGACATTCAGTGACAGTGACATCCATGAGAAAGTAATGGAACAATATGGACATAGTATAGTCATGTGTGGTAGGCAGGCATGGTTGTAGTAATTTGTGGTATTTGACAGACGCAACCTCCTAGAGTGCGTCGTACCGAAGAGATGCAAATCAATAGCTTTCATGTGTATTGAGCTGTGGTTGGAGGCACTTGAAATTGAACCGTTAAAAAACATTGGCTGTGAAAATAATAATCAGCTTATGGCAGCGTTTACCAAACTAGGGGTGTGTGGGGTCACCTGATTTGAAAATGGGGGTTGTGAGCGAGAAATCAGAAATAAAAAAATCAAATTCAAGCTTGGTTCATAGAACCAGTAGCCGCTATATGCGGTTGTAATAAACAGATTGGTTTCTGTTTTCTTCCTACACGTGGCTCTATCATTTGAACGGTTTAAGCTACAAAATATTATGACCCCATCACTGAAAGATAAGACTGTTTCCCTCAAGCCGCACAGGACAGCATGGACAAGACCAGGCACAAAATCAGACTGTGGGAAAAAGAACATCAATGATGATGTTCTTTACACAGAATATCATTGAAAATTATTGTCTGATGATCTTCTGAACTTCCCTTTCTGATGCATTTCAGTCACTTCAAACCATACTTCCTTCAGATTGAAATACGGTCAAAAGTACTGTCAGACAGATTTGTAATAGACAGTCATAGCTCCAATTAAAAACGTAAACAATGGCCTTTGATTACATCACTTTTTATTTTATTTTTTATATATGCTGAGGTCGCAAAATGGGGTCTTGTGCCAAAAAAGTTTGGGAACCCCCGGGTTATGGTAAGTGAACTGTTACAACCACAGTCGACATTCCTACTATGCACTGACGAATCACAGGCCTGCATTTGAGTAAAAACAAACGTGGAAAGCACACAAGTGTGTGTGTGTGTGCCAGTTATTTCTCAGCCTGTCGTCAGCTGAATGGAATGTCAGTCATCCTGGAGCTGTTGGTGAAGCTAATCTCATCAACTGAAACAACTGTTTATGTTTAACTTTTGAAATAAGGTGAGGGAATATACAAACCTACGTAACACATTTAGTGCTAATGTCTCCTTAATGACAGTGAAGTCATTGTTTAAAAAGTTCCACCCTCAACCTGGGCTGGTTTCGAATGGTAGCTTGAGGAACTAGCCTACTTTGCTCTCACAGTCAACTGCCAAAGGTATATTAGCTAACTAATGAGCGTGTGCTGAATATCTGTTAAAGCTGAGCAGTTGTCATGCTCTAACTGCAACATTGTGGAAATTATTCTCTCTAGCCTATTTCTGTCTCTTAATAAAAAACTGAGGCAAAGCCTGGATATCTTGTCTTCCTTCCTTCCTCCGTCTCCTCTCCCTCTCTTCTCTCTCCTCCTCTCTTTCCAGTTGTTTATCTGCGTAGAAGAGGCTGAACGTTAAACCAACCGTCTCTCCATGATTTGGAGGATTAAGACAAACATGGCAGCCAGGCAGTGCCCCCTCCCTTACTCACTTCCTAAGAGGGGCAGCCAATCCCACGAATAGAGGAAACGACACGCCAGAGATAAGACATGGCAGAGTGTGTGTGTGTGTGTGTGTGTGTGTGTGTGCAAGGGTATTTGAGGTTTAAAATGCTCAGCCAGACAGCATGTACACACACACACAGGGTAGAACTGTATATGAGGCTATAGTTCTTGGCCCATATTCATAAAGCGTCTCAGAGCAGGAGTGCTGATCTAGGATCAGGTCCCCCCCCCCCATCCATGTAATCTTATTCATTGGGATCTAATCGGCAAAACTGATCCTAGATCAGCACGCCTACTCAAGACGGTTTGTGGATATAGAAAAATGCCTTTCACTAGGAAATAGATCCTTGCAGAAAGACAACAAGAAAGCAGAACATTCCTGACAGCAGTGAACGTCCCTTCAACCCTGTTCATGTCAACACACAGAGACGGAGGGAAAACCTGTGTGTGTGTGTTTGTGTGTGTGTCATCCACACCTAACCTACGTACTGTAACCACAGCCTTAGCTGCGGCTTGTGTAGTTTAGTAAGAAATCACTGACCATTCTCTCTCTGCTTCTTTAAAAGTGACTTTCGGGAGAAGAGAAGCTTTACTCCACATCTTTAGGTGTAATAGTGAAATTGAGAGAGGCCCTGGTCAAATATGCCTCCTCGTCTTCTTTGTCTACATCCAAGTAGCTAGGCAGCAATCAGGTGGGTCTGGGCCTGCAGGAAACCTCAGCCTACGTCAAGCCAACCGGACCCCACTGTGGGTGTGCCAGCTGGAGAGGAAAGAGCTGGGTTTTACGGGGTGCTGGAGAACATTAAAGTAACCAATTAAAAATACCTCCCGCACACACACACACAGCCTGCTCATCCATACACATACCTGTGCCTCTAGCAGTGAGGCCTGAAAGAGCTTCTACCTTCTACCCCAGCAAGGGCTCAGTGAATAAGGTAAAATGCCTAATGCCCACCACTTTCCAATGAGACATATTACAATTATTAACGACAAATGTCTTACTGTTTTAAGGCAGGGGGATGGGGAGGCTGGAACCGACTATGAAAGAAACATTAACTGCCAAAAGGCTCCTTAAAGTTGTTTGGTTATTCTGACAGTAGGCAAGCTTCTAACTGTTTAAGATGGAGCCTTATTGCTGCAGTGAAGTCAAAGCTGTTCTCGCAGCCCTGCAAAACACTGTCTCAGCTCACTAAGGAGCAAAACCACTCTGTGTGTGTGCAAGAGAGAGAGAGAGAGAGAGAGAGAGAGAGAGCGAGAGAGCGATGACAAACGACTCCTTTTTACCTTAGCATCTACGCAGTACGCACACTCTCCCTCAAGGTCAACTATGTGCTTGAAACAGCCCTCCTAAATCCTCGACCTAAAATCAACCCTACTCTAACGCACGCACCACTCCACACACACGCCATGCATCTCCATCCCTAACCAAGAACACACTACTATATGACGCACTGTATGAACTTTCCAATTCACCCCTCGCCATAACCCACCCACCCCACCACACACGCATGCATGCATGTGTGATGTACCCAGACACTCCCACCCCAACCATATCCCTCCCTCCAACAACAGAGGAATAGAATCCTAGATCCTTGAGACACAGACAGGGGGCGCTAGACCCACCTCCTTTATCCTCGTAGTACTCCTCCTCAAAGTTGGCCTCCAGCTGCTTCTGTCTCTTCCTCTCCTCCTTCATCTCCTTCTCCTGCAGCTTACGAGCGATGGCCTGGAAACACACGCACAGACACACAGACAGACACACAGGCACGCACACACAGACGCGCGAGCGCAGACAAACACACACACACATTAATAAACAAACCACTTCAAACTGCTGACACCTCGCTTGTTATTTCTATCCTGGATTTCTCACAGAGATGAGCGGTTTTTCACTGAGGATTACAATTTAAAAAGTAGCCTATGAGGAATCAGTAGTATGGCCCTGTATATGCACAGTGCCAATCAATCAGACCTGGATTCAAATACTAGCCTATTTTAAACCTTTTAATACTTTTAGCATTTGCTTTAGCCTGCCTGGGCTAGTGGTTTGATGTTTTGGGACAGTTCTATTGGTTCCATTGAACCAGGTAAGCTCTATCAAGCACATACAAAGTATTTCAAATGATTCAAAATAGTATTTGAACCCAGGTCGGGTGCCAATAGAGCAATAATGAGATCACCATTGGGCTAGACATTCATTTCTAACGCTAAAGTTGAATAAACAAGTACAGGGTGTAATACTAGTAGTGGATTTGAATAGCCCAATCAGGTGACCCGCCCATGGTGACCCATCGCTCCTACAGTAGTGGTAGGGTAGAGGAGGTACACCCATGTTGATTGGGTTTAGGGTGAAGTTGCCCCTAGACCCTGATCTTGGGTAAGTTTAGCATTTTCCCCAGTAATGGTTCTGGTTAGGATTGGGGAAGGGGAAGCTGATCCTAGATCTGTACCTAGGGGAAACTTCACCCCGGAGCTGTTGATTGGGTGTGGGTGGTATAGTGTCACTTACCGCATCCTTCTCCTCCTGCTTGCGCTGCTGCTCCGCCTGTCGCACCAATTCCTCCTGAATCTCCTGGGCAATCTCATTGTCGCTGCGCTCACTAGGGGTGTGTGTGTGTGTGTGTGTGTGTGTGTGTGTGTCGGGAGTTAAGAAGCCAAACAAGAGGAGACAAAACATTAGAAGCAGAAACAGAACAGTCAACTACCCCAAAACCTGTAGCCTGCCCAAAGTTATTGTATGGATAGTAGGCCTATTTGCATCTTATCCATACTACACCACTCCATAACACTAGTGGCAATAACAAGGGCTTTCACAGAACACAACAAGGATGCTAGTGCTACCAGGATGTTAGTGCTTCTTCATCTGCATTACTTGCTGTTTGGAGTTTTAGGCTGGGTTTCTGTATAAGCACTTTGTGACATTTGCTGATGTAAAAAGGGCTTTATAAATACATTTGATTGACTAATCAAGCGCTAACTCGATAGCATATCCCTCTTTCTGTATTTCTTATTGGCAGAGTTCAAGTAGTCCCTCCCTGTTTCAGTCTTCTTCCTTTTGGTCTCTTCATGTTACGAAACAGATTTATCCAGTGTAATAAAGTTGTGATAGACGTCTTATCACACTGTATTTGTGATAGCTAGGCTAATACATTCTGGCTGTGATAGTTGATGCATTGAACTGTAGAAGGGTTGGCTCAGGGTGCCAGGGCAGACTATAACGGGTCAGAGATTAGGCAGATGGGACGTCTCGCTACCGATCCGTCACGCATATAGCCTCCACTCCAACGACCTGGGTGTGTGTGTTGTCAGCTGACAGATTCAGAAGCACAGCATCTGAGACTCAGCCTGATCATATCCGAGCTGACTGTGATTATTAGGAAGAATATGCCAATATGCAAATATGTATGCTATTTATTTTCAGTTTTATAATGCCTGGTCCTTTTAAAACAGTGGAGATTGCCAATAACAACAGTATGAGTGCATTGCCAAAATTAATAGACTTCCATTTGAATTTCAGCAAATGGCTCCTATTTGAATTCAGGTACCCTACTTGAAATCGCACAATTCTATATGTATTGTGATTCGATACTGTGATTTTATTGCGATTCGATGTTCCAAACATATTGCTCACCATATGTCTGCTGCAGAGGGACAAGAGAGAGCCATGAGAAAACTAGTTTTGATTTGTTATGGAAATAAAATACAATAAAATTGTCTCCCTATTTTAAAAGAAAATGAAGAACAAACTATGAAATAAAAATACTAGAGTTTTGGTGAAGGTACAGCCAACTATTGCAAAAATATTGTCTAAAATAATATCCCGTTATGTAACTGTATCGATTTTATCCCACATCCCTACAAAACAGCCTACATGAAAAATAAAACAATATGAAATGTACAGTACTACAATATTAAAATGTGTTTGTGTCTAGAGTGCATGTGTGAGGGAGGGAGAGAGAGAGAGAGAGAGAGAGAGAGAGAACGAGAGAGAGAGAGAGAGAGAACGAGAGAGAACGAGAGAGAGAGAGAGAGAGAACGAGAGAGAGAGAGAGAGAGAACGAGAGAGAGAGAGAGAACGAGAGAGAGAGAGAGAACGAGAGAGAGAGAGAGAGAGAGAACGAGAGAGAGAACGAGAGAACGAGAGAGAGAGAGAACGAGAGAGAGAGAACGAGAGAACGAGAGAGAGAGAGAGAAATAAAGAAATAAAGAAAAACACACTGGGCAAGGGCAGAGAAGATGGCAGCGGGAGCTCCCAGCATGCCAAGCAGCATTAGCCGGGCTGTATGGGCGGCAGAGCATCTGGCCTCTCTCTTGGGGGCGCTGCCCTGCTGCTAGCGAGCGTGTGAGGAAGGCTGACTTTGGAGCACAACTTTCACTGCGACGTGAGCCAGCATATTTGGCGAAAAAAAGTGGAGCACTTTCTTCCACATCTGACACCCTAAATGTGGCTGTTGTGTTGGGCGGTGGTAGGGTGTTGAGCATAATGTCATGGTGTGCATAACACAGTATGTGTGTGACTCATATGTACCTGTGCCATCTATGACTTGAGTTAAGGTGTGGGTTAGATCATGGTTATCTATGAGTGTCTCTAGAACCTTTGGTTAGGTTAAGATGGCAGTAGTGAACTAAATGTTTGTGTGGATGCGAGTGTGTTCTACATCTGACACCCAAATGTCTGCTGCTGTGTTATGGTCATAGTAGAGAGTCTGTGGTAGAATGAAGTGTATAATTAAGCAATAAGGCCCGAGGGGGAGTGGCATATTTAAGCAATGAGGCATGAAGGGCTGTTCTTAAGAACAACGCAACGCGGAGTGCCTGGATACAGCCCTTAGCCGTGGTATATTGGCCATATACCACAAACCCCTGAGGTGCCTTATTGCTAGTAAAAATAAATGTTTTGTCATACCCTTGGTATACGGTCTGATATACAGTGCAGTCGGAAAGTATTCAGACCCCTTCCCTTTTTCTACATTTTGTTACGTTACAGCCTTATTCTAAAATTGATTAACGAAAAACATTTCCTCATCAATCTACATACAATACCCCATAATGACAAAGCGAAAACAGATTTTTAGAAATGTTTGCAAAAAAACAGAAATAACTTATTTACACAAGTATTCAGACCATTTGCTATGAGACTCGAAATGGAGCTCAGGTGTATCCTGTTTCCATTGATCATCCATTGTAGTCCACCTGTGGTAAATTCAATTGATTGGACATGATTTGGAAAGGCACACACCTGTCTATATAAGGTCCCACAGTTGACAGTGCATGTCAGAGCAGAAACCAAGCCATGAGGTTGAGGGAATTGTCCGTAGACCTCAGGACAACCATCTCTGCAGCACTCCACCAATCAGGCCTTTATGGTAGAGTGGCCAGAAGGAAGAAACTCCTCAGTAAAAGGCACATGACAGCCCACCTGGAGGACTAAAGAACTCTCAAGAAACCAAGATTGAACTGTTTCGCCTGGTTGGAGGAAACCTGGCACCATCCCTACGTGAAGCATGGTGGTGGCAGCAGCATCATGCTGTGGGGATGTTTTTTCAGCGGCAGGGACTGGGAGACTAGTCAGGATTGAGGGAAAGATGAACGGAGCAAAGTACAGCAAGATCCTTGATGAAAACCTGCTCCAGAGCGCTCAGGACCTCAGACTGCGGTGAAAGTTCACCTTCCAACAGGACAACGACCCTAAGCACACAGCCAAGACAACGCAGGAGTGGCTTCGGGACAAGTCTCTGAATGTCCTTGAGTGGCCCAGCCAGAGCCCGGACTTGAACCCGATCTAACATCTCTGGAGAGACCTGAAAATAGCTGTGCAGCGACGCTCCCCATCCAACCTGACAGAGCTTGAGAGGATCTGCAGAGAAGAATGGGAGAAACTCCCCAAATACAAGTGTGCCAAGCTTGTAGTGTCATACCCAAGAAGACTCGAGGCTGTAATCGCTGCCAAAGGTGCTTCAACAAAGTACTGAGTAAAGGGTCTGAATACTTATGTAAATGTGTTATATAATTCTTTTTATTTTTAATAAATTTGCAAACATTTCTAAAAACCTGTTTTTGCTTTTGTCATTATTGGGTATTGTGTGTAGATTGATGAGGGATACAACAAATCAATTTTAGAATAATGCTGTAACGTAACAAATTGTGGAAAAAGTGAAGGGGTCTGAATACTTTCCAAATGCACTGTATACCACGGCTGTCAGCCAATCAGCATTCAGGGCTTGAACCACCCAGTTTATAATGTCTGCTATACCACAGCTTTCAGCCAAT
Source organism: Coregonus lavaretus (assembly GCF_964263955.1). Lineage (NCBI taxonomy): Eukaryota > Metazoa > Chordata > Actinopteri > Salmoniformes > Salmonidae > Coregonus > Coregonus lavaretus. The sequence goes on along the minus strand of NC_139993.1, from coordinate 26,173,231 downwards.
CAGCATCCAAGACCCAAACGACCAGGTTCATAATAGTATCTGTGTCACTCACATGTCCCGGTGCTGTCTCTTGGCCTTGGCTTGGGCCCTCCGGTCCTCCTCCTCCTGCAGCTGCTTGGCCAATGCTACGTCCTGCTGCACCAGACGGCTCTTGTGGACGTTGGATGCCAAGTGGCTCTCGACTGCAAGGACAAAATCAACAAACACCATGCTCAGAACTATTACACAATCAAGGCATTAACATGAATCACTCTCACAAGCTGCCTCCCAAACAGCACCCTTTTAGGACTCTGGTCAAAAGTAGTGCACTATGTAGGGAATAAGGTGCCATTTGGGACATCCTCAGTCAGTTCATCTGGCGAAACTGCAACGCTGAGGAACAAGATGGACGACATCAATCACAACCCTCAGGTTTATTTGTTTTGGTGCCTTTTAAACCGCAGGACTGGGAAGCAAGTACTTGGAGTTGAGAGTATGTTTATTTAGCAAACAGTTGGGACATACATTTTGAGTAGTAGAATTGCTGTTTAGAGTTCTATGGATGAGACGAGAGGGGATAACACAGACGCGTCGGCCCTGACGTTACTGGGCCTGACTCATTGAGCTTGGCTATGACGAACTAGCCCACTTGATCAACTTGATGAGGAGCTGCCATTCCAAGGCTGAGTGGCTACATGTGACAAGACAGGGCCATAAACCTGGACAGGGCAGGCTCTAAATCCTTGGTGACGCACTCCCGGCCCAAAACGTGTGAAGGAGCATCACTCACTCCCTTGCTACTCATTCAGCTCCACTGGACTGGCTATTGATCCACTCGTAAGTTTCACGTGAAAAGGACCAAATTACACCACAATTTACAAGAGATGCTCCATGAAGTTCCCGCGGCGAGATTGCGAGACGACAAAGATGGGAAGCAGTATATCATGGCGATAGGAAACCAATAGACTGAAATATCGATTTGAGGACAATGCTGATTGATTGTGTGGTGGGTTTACGGTGCCTCGCAAAATGTTTAGGGCAAACATACGACGCCAGAGAACAAAATATATTGTTACGTTCAATGCTATTTTTTTCTCCGGGGGAAAACAAATTACGGTTTGCTGTCATCTTTTTTTCTAAGAACACAGGATAAAGGTTTCTTGTTAACTCAACCTTGGTCTGATATCCTCCTAATCAGTGGGCCACAATCTGGTCTAAGACACTACAACTAGCCTCAGTCTATACACAGAGAAGTCTGGGAAATGAAGTTTCTGTATGGACTACCAGTTCTCTGTGGCTGGCAACCAAGAGGGCCAGATGGCATTGGACAATGACAAATAATGCATGGGACAGTGATGCTGGACAATGAAAAGGGAAATCATTCAGAGGCATAACAAAGCCCTAGTTTATAGGACTAATGTGATGGAGAGACAATGTCAGGCCTAGCTTGCTCATCTGGCTTCTGCCTGGGTTAAGAAACATGACGGATGCTTTTAGAATGTAGCCTATTTATGATCTCAACCCAAGGCCATTCATGTCTGCTGGTGCTTGACGGTTCTACCAGGGCTTTAAAGCAGTAGGCCCTATGTGAGTGGTCCTATATCCTACCGTGACAGCCATGCACTCAGTAGTTCTTCGGTTGAGTGAACCAAACCTTGCTTGTAGCAATCCCTCCCTGAGGACTTTTGAGTCAAAATAATCGTTGTTTCCTCTCACAGCAGATGCAAACATGCCAAATGTTTTGGTTCAGCAGAGCTGGTTGTAGGGCAGTAGACATCTGTTGATTAGAGTGAGGATGACACTGTGCATTTAGGGGACAGCCAGGCTGTGTAAGAGTAATTCCCAGTGACCTCCAGGACAAAGGCCACGCAGACTGACTGCTGGCTGGCTGCTAAAACCAGAACTGTTGCTCTGTTAGAGAGGGGACCCGCCATGTCATGATGCACTATGACAGTGGAGGGTAGAAGACTGATACAAGGACAGACCCAAAAAGAATCCATAGGCTCTTCACATTCAGAGGTATGGATGGATACTCTGAACTGTACCTCCTATCATCCTGTGTAGTATTTCTCTTACAAGTTAACTTTGTGTTGAAAAGCCATGGATTTGAGCAACTTTACAGATTGAAAGCCATTATCGCTAGAGTGGTACATTCTGTCCTCCTAGGGCAGTGGGAAAGCAATGGGCTCCCAACTAAATAGTCAGAGGTCCAGACTCATAGACCTTAAATCTCCCTGGCCTTTTCATGTGAATAGTTATGGCTGAGGGATAGAGCTGGGACGATAAACCGTAAATTATCGACACTGACCATATTGATCACGCATCGCACTTATAATGTTCATTACGATAAGTAGCCTATACTAGAGAAACGTTGAAAACACGTAGTTTCCGGACGTTGAAAACACGTAGTTTCCGGACGTTGAAATCAGGTTCAATTAAAGCTGAAAATAAGTAATTTATAGATGTCTATGTTTGGGCCAAATCAAGGCTGTTCCAGAATGGACAAAATCTGAACCAAACATAGATGTCTGGTCCGGACTCAAAAAAACAAATAAATTGCATTCTAAACTGAAGATCATGATTAGTTGATTATTGGTGTCAGACGTGTTAACTGGGGCAAAAGTGTGACACCAATCAGTCCCCAGAGGACTGGAGTTGCCCATCCCTGGCCTACAGTGTCGCCTGAAATTTAAATGTAGGAATGGCCATCTACAGTGAGGGAAAAAAGTATTTGATCCCCTCCTGATTTTGTACGTTTGCCCACTGACAAAGAAATGATCAGTCTATAATTTTAATGGTAGGTTTATTTGAACAGTGAGAGACAGAATAACAACAACAGAATCCAGAAAAACGCATGTCAAAAATGTTATAAATTGATTTGCATTTTAATGAGGGAAATAAGTATTTGACCCCCTCTCAATCAGAAATATTTCTGGCTCCCAGGTGTCTTTTATACAGGTAACGAGCTGAGATTAGGAGCACACTCTTAAAGGGAGTGCTCCTAATCTCAGCTTGTTACCTGTATAAAAGACACCTGTCCACAGAAGCAATCAATCAATCAGATTCCAAACTCTCCACCATGGCCAAGACCAAAGAGCTCCCCAAGGATGTCAGGGACAAGATTGTAGACCTACACAAGGCTGGAATGGGCTACAAGACCATCGCCAAGCAGCTTGGTGAGAAGGTGACAACAGTTGGTGCGATTATTCGCAAATGGAAGAATCACAAAAGACCTGTCAATCTCCCTCGGCCTGCAGCTCCATGCAAGATCTCACCTCGTGGAGTTCCAATGATCATGAGAACGGTGAGGAATCAGCCCAGAACTACACGGGAGGATCTTGTCAATGATCTCAAGGCAGCTGGGACCATAGTCACCAAGAAAACAATTGGTAACACACTACGCCGTGAAGGACTGAAATCCTGCAGCGCCCGCAAGGTCCTCCTGCTCAAGAAAGCACATATACAGGGGCGTCTGAAGTTTGCCAATGAACATCTGAATGATTCAGAGGTGAACTGGGTGAAAGTGTTGTGGTCAGATGAGACCAAAATAAAGCTCTTTGGCATCAACTCAACTCGACGTGTTTGGAGGAGGAGGAATGCTGCCTATGACCCCAAGAACACCCTCCCCACCGTCAAACATGGAGGTGGAAACATTATGCTTTGGGGGTGTTTTTCTGCTAAGGGGACAGGACAACTTCACCGCATCAAAGGGACGATGGACGGGGCCATGTACCGTCAAATCTTGGGTGAGAACCTCCTTCCCTCAGCCAGGGCATTGAAAATGGGTCGTGGATGGGTATTTCAGCATGACAATGACCCAAAACACACGGCCAAGGCAACAAAGGAGTGGCTCAAGAAGAAGCACATTAAAGGTCCTGGTGGCCAACTACAAGAAACGTCTGACCTCTGTGATTGCCAACAAGGGTTTTGCCACCAAGTACTAAGTCATGTTTTGCAGAGGGGTCAAATACTTATTTCCCTCATTAAAATGCAAATCAATTTATAACATTTTTGACATGAGTTTTTTGTTGTTATTCTGTCTCTCACTGTTCAAATAAACCTACCATTAAAATTATAGACTGATCATGTCTTTGTCAGTGGGCAAACGTACAAAATCAGCAGGGGATCAAATACTTTTTTCCCACACTGTATGTGGTAAAAAAAAGACATCCAAAAGACATTGCCTATGGTCCGTGCTTACTGGGGTGTAGCATACCTTGGTCGGCCTGCAATATAATTTGATGAATGCCCATCCATATTAGGCCCACCGTTTGTAAAACGGGCCGTTGCATATGGCTTTATTAGTCCTGATTCCTGAGACTAATCAAATTGGCTGAATATCAGTTATCCTGAGCCTTTTTGTAATGCGTTTACACAGCGAGAAATTAAGAAACATTTTCATTTTCGCTATGATCAGCTCATAAAAAATATACGGATACAAACTTGAAACCGCTGATCATGACAACTTAGCCCATCGGATGAAACTCCTGGACAGCAATTGTGAGTAGCCTGACTGTCAATTCCATATTGTCCATTTTACTTTGACCTGTCCTGTTTTTAGGATATGTTGTTTGTTAATATGTCAGCGCATTTGTTATTTGATTGGGTGCCATATAGGTTAAGCTATTTGATCGGCGAAACCTGCATGATGTAAAAAGTTTCAGTCTCATTACATTGTCATACATTTTATCTCCAGCCTGTAGGCTACAGAAAAGGCCACATACTCTTTCTACCATATACTATATCTGCGGCCGCCTAATCCTGCCTAATGAGCAGGCCGGTCTGGACTTTAAAGGATATTATGTTTTAAACTGTGGTGCACATTGTTATAAACGTATCGTTCTATTTATCGTTAGCGCATCAATTCAGGCAATTTATCCCAATATGGATTTTTGTCCATATTGCCCAGCTCTACTGAGGGATACGAGGGCTTATGCTGTAACCCCTGGCCATCTGGGGGATAATGTTTATTTGTGTAAGTAGGAAGAAGAAGTTATGTCTGGCCTGGGCTTTAACCTATTCTGGGAAGAGTGACTTTTTGACCTCAGGGCCTAAGGAATACTGGGAGGCAGCCAATGATAGTGCTTACAGTAAGATAGACGTCCATGACAGAAACCTAGGCTTTGAGTGAAACTGTGTGAAAAGGGGCGTCACCGAAAGATGAACGGCACACATTTACAACCCAATTATGATTAGACACACACAGACAAGTACACACCCACAGGCAGACACAAAGACACTGACATGGCAAAGATGACACGTTCATCTAAAAACACAAAGATGCAGACAAGAATTAGCCTAATCCAGGGATACAAACACCACAGACACACACAGGTTTCTCAGGAAAAATCGTAGAATCTTTGAGATTCAGATTGTTTAATAGTCACATGTACAGGGTTGCAGGTGTGATTGCAGGGTACAGTGAAAATCTTAAGCTTCAAGCAACACAACTGATTGGCTCAAATGCATTAAGAAGGAAATAAATTCCACCAATTAACTTTTAAGAAGGCAAACCTGTTAATTGAAATGCATTCCAGGTGACTACCTCATGAAGCTGGTTGAGAGAATGCCAAGAGTGTGCAAAGCTGTCATCAAGGCAAAGGGTGGCTACTTTGAAGAATCTAAAATATATTTTGATTTGTTTAACACTTTTTTGGTTACTACATGATTCCATATGTGTTATTTCATAGTTTTGATGTCTTCACTATTATTCTACAACGTAGAAAATAGTAAAAATAAGGAAAAACCCTTGAATGAGTAGGTGTGTCCAAACGTTTGACTGGTACTGTACATATTAACAACTGCAACAGTGATGAATGTTGTTGGGGTGGGGGCAGAGTAAAGTCCGCTGGGGGGAGGGTGGGGGTGGAATGTCCATAGGGGGACTAGAAGGGGAGGAGGCAGCAGGAGAAAGACTGTCCATAGGGGGAGAGGCAGGTAAGGTAAGTGAGAGTTGAGGGTGTGTGTGTGTGTGTGTATGGGGTGGGGGGAGTAGCGTGGGGAATGTCCATAGGGGGAGGGGGGAGCAGGTAGCTGATTAGTGGTGGCTATTCAGCAGCCTGGTCTGAGGGTAGAAACTATTGGCCAGTCTTTCAGTTTTTGCCATGATGCTCCTGTACTTCCCGCGTCTGAGTAATTGAAGCAGATGAGGCGTTTCCCCGATGACATCACAATCCCTGCTCATCTGATTGTGCTGGCCTAACGTCCACCCAGACTAGACCAGTCTGACAGAGAGACCAGACTGGAATTTGTTGTTGTCCTACAGTAGATGGGCATTAATGTGATCCAGACACAGTGAGCAAACGCCCAGCCCACTAACACACACCACAGCCCCAATGTGCTAATGCTGTGGTTGCAGCCTAGCAGGAGTCCTGCAGTGCCAGCCTGCTGGGAGAAGCGCACTCAGTTGCTATGCTCGTGTTTTATGGCTGCTTCCTGCCCGCTTCCGCTGACGCTGTGGTTTACGTTGTCAGACATGACCGATTTTCGGAGGGAAAATGTGTGGATTCATTAGACCTTTCTAAATTCTAAATGTGTGGAAAATGTTTGATAGTCTGTATTATCGTAAAGAAGACAAAATGGGAGCTTGGAATACTTTATGAAATATGCTGCAAAGGAATCTCAAAGTGCTCTTTCTAGACTGGAGGAGCAGTTTGCATAAAATAGTTGGGGCTATTATAGAAAAGATCTTGTAATTGCTTTGACGTAAATGAGACTTCAATGGAGGAAGTTTACTGTGCATGAAGCAGACTGTCTGCATCCAGATTTAAAGGAAAATAATGCCCTGAACAGATCCCAGCCCAAAGCACTCAGCCTTTGCCTGACACATTCGAAATAGGGTCTGTTCTCTGTTGCCCTGAGAGCGCTGCTTTGGTAACAGCCAGGACAACCTGAAACCATAAGGGATGGGAGGGAGAAGCTGACTCCAGGTCAGCCTGAGGTGTGGTGGTAGTATACTTACTTTCCTGCTCCTGGAGGTTATGGGCCAGGCAGTGGTCCTCCAGCACAGCAAAGTCTCGACACACTGTAGACAGGAAGAAAAAAAGGTTAGGAAGCTCTTCTGAAGGTTATCGGTCAACTTTAAAATGAACGTTTGTAGTGAAAATAGGCAATACAACTACACACTTGGGAAGTTGTCTCTTTTGATGCGATAACGCTGAATTACTTATGGAAAAACACACCAAAAGGCCTTTTGAGAAACTGTTTTTGGTGGTGCTGTATGACACAGAACATTGTTCCGTGTTACGAGACATTGTGCCCGCCTACACATTATGTTCTACTACAGTAAGCGCTGATAAGAGCAGTCGCCCCAATCAAGGGCAGGAAACTAACTTGAACAGAGCATGCAAGACTAAACAAGCTCCCCCAGTTTAACCTTAAGCTAATCTTACACTCTGCACTGATGGAGGCTATTGGGGCTGAACTACAGCATCAATTGGAGCAGTGGCAAGGCCATTGTAATGATACACATAACGCCCACAGAGAGGAAGTTCATGTCTGCTTGGTGGTCAAAAGGACGATTGCTGCACTACAAGCCGTCTCTGCCTGATGTCTGTTCAGAGAGCTAAAAGACAAAGAAGAAGCTAAACTAGCCTGTCTCAAGCAGGGCCCCTGAAAGACAAGCCTATATTTAGTAGTCTGTAAATAATGAGAAAAGCATGAACTATAACTGTTTTTGGTTTGAGTCAACAAGAGCTGTGCTCATTTTGAATTAGGCTCCCCATATCCCAATTTGTAAGTCGCTCTGGATAAGAGCGTCTGCTAAATGACGTAAATGTAAAATGTAAATGTAATCCCTTTTCTGGGCCGTATAGCCTAAGCTTGCTGTGGTAAAGCAACATATTTTTACAATACATCAAAATACAGAAAAACACACGGGAAAGCTAGTAATAAGTTACCAAATCTTCTAAGAACTTGAAAGTGAAAGTAGACAGACACTAATAGGCTCACTTCCAATGCACAGCAGCATGGCAAAGTTAAGTGTCTGCTATGCTGAACCTTCCTAGATGTCACTCAGTCAGAATAGCAATGCTCTTTATTTGCAGTATCTGGCATACATTGAGCCACTTCCGCACAAGCTTTTGCTGAGGACATGCAAACATTTTAATGAGCTTATGGGGAAGAGGAGGGAAGCAGCAGCTTCCAAACAAACAGTCAGCAGAACACTAACAAAAACCCTTCAACGGTCAGACTGAGGCAAAGCAGTTGTGAAGTGGCAAAGTGCTATAGTTTACATTTACATGAGTCATTTAGCAGACGCTCTTATCCAGAGCGACTTACAGGAGCAATTGGGGTTAAGTGCCTTGCTCAAGTTCAAGGCGATTCAGATAAACAGAACAAGAAGAATCCCAGAAGTAGAAATGACAGAGAGAGTGGAACTAATGGAGGAAATCTAGGGCTGCGTCCCAAATTGCACCGTACTGCCTATATAGTGCACAACTTTTTTTTAACAGGGCCCATGGGGCTCTGGTCAAAGTAGTACACTATGTAGGGCAGCGATCATCTTTTTCCACTTTAAGTTACAGTCTTATTCTAAAATGGATTAAGTTGTTTTTTTATAAACTGATATCACATTTACGTAATAATTCAGACCCTTTACTCAGTACTTTGTTGAAGCACCTTTGGCAGCGATTACAGCCTCGAGTCTTCTTGGCTATGACGCTACAAGCTTGGCACACCTGTACTTGGGGAGTTTCTCCCATTCCTCTCTGCAGATCCTCTCAAGCTCTGTCAGGTTGGATGGGGAGCGTCGCTGCACAGCTATTTTCAGGTCTCTCCAGAGATGTTCGATTGGGTTAAAGTCCGGGCTCTGGCTGGGCCACTCAAGGACATTGAGACTTGTCCTGAAACCACTCGTCTCCCAGTCCCTGCCGCTGAAAAACATCCCCACAGCATGATGCTGCTACCACCATGCTTCACCGTAGGGATGGTGCCAGGTTTCCTCCAGACGTGACACTTGGCATTCAGGCCAAAGAGTTCAATCAAGGTTTCATCAGACCAAAGAATCTTGTTTCTCATGGTCTGAGAGTCCTTTAGGTGCCTTTTGGCAAACTCCAAGCGGGCTGTCGTGCCTTTTACTGAGGAGTGGCTTCTGTCTGGCCACTCTACCATAAAGGCCTGATTGGTGGAGTGCTGCAAAGATGGTTGTCCTTCTGGAAGGTTCTCCCATTCAAAATGTAACGAGTACTTTTGGGTATCAGGGGAAAAGTATGGAGTAAAAAGTATATAATATTCTTTAGGAATGTAGTGAAGTAAAAGTAGTCAAAAATATAAATAGTAAAGTACAGATACCCCAAAAGTAGTACTTTAAAGTATTTTTACTTAAGTACTTTACACCACTGCCAAATCATGTCCATTCATTTGAATTTACCACAGGTGGACTCCAATCAAGTTGTAGAAACATCTCAAGGATGATCAATGGAAACAGGACGCACCTGAACTCAATTTCGAGTCTCATAGCAAAGGGACAGAATACTTATGTAAATAATATAAATTCTCAAATTTCTAAAAACCTGTTTTCACTTTGTCATTATGGGGTATTGTGTGTAGATTGATGAGGACATAAAAAAAAAATCCATTTTAGAATAAGGCTGTAACGTAATAAAATGTGGAAAAAGTCAAGGGGCCTGAAAACTTTCTGAATGCACTGTATGCCTACTTTGTCCTTGTCTGTTGGCTTTTTTGCATATCATTTGTTTCAATACAGATCCTATTTTGACTCACAAAACCATTCAAACGAAGTCTGATGTGTTCTCCCACTTTTCCCGAAATATTTGCATAACGTCACAAACCCAGCTGCTGCGGTCATTCGATGACATATAGGCCTATAGAGAATCAGTGAACTCACTCAAGCACACCCCCTTAAAAGCACCCATCAATCAAAGCCACCAGCGTACAAAACATTAGGAACACCTTCCTAATATTGAGTCCCCCCTGTATTTAATACATGTATTAACATACATTTATGTAACCAAATGACAGGGATTAACGATAAATTGCCTGTTTTACAAACGGTAGGCTACCACATGGGCATTCATAAAAGTGCATTAAGGGCCGACACTGTATAGCCTAGGCTACCATTCTACTTTGCGGGGATAGGAGGGTCCTTTTTTTGATCTCGCCTAGGGCAGCATATCGGCCAGGACCGGGCCTGATCAGCGTTGATTAGTCTATAAATTAAGAAAAGATTCCGCATCAAATTATACCATGCCAGGTTGGAGAGGATTGTAGCATTGTCCATTTGACACAACATTAGCGCTTTATAGGCCTCTGAGCCAGAACAACATTGTCGACTGCTGTTGAATAATTAATGAATAGTCAGACACATCCAACCTTTAAAAGACCGATTTATTTATTTACTAGCAAGCAATGAAAATGTGCATTGTATAAAAGAATGTCCAAACATCAAATTATTCTTTTTACGGAAGTGCCATAGCCTACACCCCTGCGCATCTAGTGGATTAGCTGCTCGAGCATCAAAGGACAGTTGGAAAGAGGAGGAGATGTAGACATTTTATTAAAACAGACTAAGTTAGCAAACAATTGCTTATAATTATTAGTAAACACTCCCGGTATAAGGTAAAGTTTATCTACATGAAAATAACGTTGTTGTTTTTTAATCCTAAAATGAATGTAGACCTATTTAAACAGTTTTGACGGCTATTTTATTTTCATGACGGTCTTCATCCATAATGACAGTTACCGGAGTTGTTAATCCAGTTCTATGAGTGGAGCGGAGCCCCATAGGGGAGCTCTGCTCCTATTGGTTTACCCCGCTGCCTAGGCAGCGAACAGCCTGAGACAAAATTATGCACACATCTGCAGCCAATAGGAGTTCAGGTGTCCCTATAAGAGGGGACGCTTCCCCTCAATCAGCCTCCCATTATCTTCAGCGACTGGACTGGACTGAAGAAGCCGAGAAGACTAGACTCAGGACGAGAAAGCCGACGTCGATTTTCCAAGTCTCGACGTCGTCCTAAAATGAGCACACCTAGAGATTTTCCACCCCCAAAAGCTCTTTTCAGAGCTCAATTTATCTTCAGCGAGACTGGAGGGTCGGCAGGGCCTTAAGTCCTATGGGGCTCCGCTCCACTCATAGAACTGGAGTTACAACTCCGGTAACTATCGTTCTATATCGTGGAGCTCCGCCACATATCGGTTTAAGGCGGAGCGCAACGCTCCAAAATGTACTCCCTGCCGAGCCCAACACTTCCCACTTAATTAAATGGCTGCGACCGAGTCCCACAGTACTGTGACACACTGTGTCACAATATACTGTGTCCTCAGTACAATCCGCCCCACCTAGTCCAATGGCATTGCCAATGTCTAGTGGGCAGATAATCAGAATATGAGTCATACTAATCTGAACCAGCAGATAAATGATGTCACAATTCCATCAAAATCTATGACTGGTCTAATAGTAATGTAACCAAAGTTACAAACACTATTTCCCTCATCATTCCGCCCCAACCCAGTATACCCTGGTGGGCAGATCAATAACATGCCTACTACTGTACTGAACATGTCAGTCAGGAGTCATGCCATATATGTCCTGTCTCTTCAGTCCTGCATTCCTTTCTCAAGTCCTCCCATCAGCTACGCTGAGTACAGACTGAGCCAAAGAGTTCGAAGACATATCTAAGAGATAGAAACTGATAAAAGGAGACAGTGACGACCACGACGCCGCTGCACAAATATCCTCTACCCCAGTTCCTCTGAAAAGGGCAGTAGAAGCCGCTACTCCACGAGTGGAGTGGGCTCTTATATCCTGAGGCAATGGCCGCCCCGCCGCCTCATACGCCTTCTCAATGGCTTCACAAAGCCAATTTATTTGTATTTATTTAACCTTTATTTAACCAGGTAAGCCAGTTAGAACAAGTTCTCATTTACAACTGCGAACTGGCCAAGATAAAGCAAAGCAGTGCGATAAAAACAACAACACAGAGTTACACATGGGATAAAACAAAACATACAGTCAATAACACAATAGAAAATCTATATACAGAGTGCAAATGTAGTAAGTTATGGAGGTAAGGCAATAAATAGGCCATAGTGCAAAATAATTACAATTTAGTATTAACACTGGAGTGATAGATGTGCAGAAGATGTGCAAATAGAGATACTGGGGTGCAAATGAGCAAATAAAATAACAATATGGGGATGAGGTAGTTGGGTGGGCTAATTACAGATGGGCTGTGTACAGGTGCAGTGATCGGTAAGCTGCTCTGACAAGTGATGCTTAAAGTTAGTGAGGGAGATAAGAGTCTCCAGCTTCAGAGATTTTTGCAGTTCGTTCCAGTCATTAGCAGCAGAAAACTGGAAGGAATGGCAGCCAAAGGTGGTGTTGGTTCTGGGGATGACCAGTAAGATATACCTGCTGGAGCGCATACTACGGGTGGGTGTTGCTATGGTGACCAATGAGCTAAGATAAGGCAGGGATTTGCCTAGCAGTGATTTATAGATGACCTGGAGCCAGTGGGTTTGGCGACGAATATGTAGTGAGGACCAGCCAACAAGAGCGTACAGGTCACAATGGTGGGTAGTTTATGGGGCTTTGGTGACAAAAAGGATGGCACTGTGATATACTACAGTGAGGGAAAAAAGTATTTGATCCCCTGCTGATTTTGTACGTTTGCCCACTGACAAAGACATGATCTGTCCATAATTTTAATGGTAGGTTTATTTGAACAGTGAGAGACTGAATAACAACAACAAAAATCCATAAAAACGCATGTCAAAAATGTTATAAATTGATTTGCATTTTAATGAGGGAAATAAGTATTTGACCCCTTTGCAAAACATGACTTAGTACTTGGTGGCAAAACCCTTGTTGGCAATCACAGAGGTCAGACGTCTCTTGTAGTTGGCCACAAGGTTTGCACACATCTCAGCAGGGATTTTGTCCCACTCCTATTGCAGATCTTCTCCAAGTCATTAAGGTTTTGAGGCTGACGTTTGGCAATTCTAACCTTCAGCTCCCTCCACAGATTTTCTATGGGATTAAGGTCTGGAGACTGGCTAGGCCACTCCAGGACCTTAATATACTTCTTCTTGAGCCACTTATTTGTTGCCTTGGCCATGTGTTTTGGGTCATTGTCATACTGGAATACCCATCCACGACCCATTTTCAATGCCCTGGCTGAGGGAAGGAGGTTCTCACCCAAGATTTGACGGTACATGGCCCCGTCCATCGTCCCTTTGATTCGGTGAAGTTGTCCTGTCCCCTTAGCAGAAAAACACCCCCAAAGCATAATGTTTCCACCTCCATGTTTGACGGTGGGGATGGTGTTCTTGGGGTCATAGGCAGCATTCCTCCTCCTCCAAACACGGCGAGTTGAGTTGATGCCAAAGAGTTCGATTTTGGTCTCATCTGACCACAACACTTTCACCCAGTTCTCCTCTGAATCATTCAGATGTTCATTGACAAACTTCAGACGGGCCTGTATACAGTGGGGAAAAAAAGTATTTAGTCAGCCACCAATTGTGCAAGTTCTCCCACTTAAAAAGATGAGAGAGGCCTGTACTTTTCATCATAGGTACACGTCAACTATGACAGACAAAATGAGGAAAAAAAATCCAGAAAATCACATTGTAGGATTTTTTATGAATTTATTTGCAAATTATGGTGGAAAATAAGTATTTGGTCAATAACAAAAGTTTCTCAATACTTTGTTATATACTCTTTCTTGGCAATGACACAGGTCAAATGTTTTCTGTAAGTCTTCACAAGGTTTTCACACACTGTTGCTGGTATTTTGGCCCATTCCTCCATGCAGATCTCCTCTAGAGCAGTGATATTTTTGGGCTGTCGCTGGGCAACACGGATTTCAACTCCCTCCAAAGATTTTCTATGGGGTTGAGATCTGGAGACTGGCTAGGCCACTCCAGGACCTTGAAATGCTTCTTACGAAGCCACTCCTTCGTTGCCCGGGCGGTGTGTTTGGGATCATTGTCATGCTGAAAGACCCAGCCATGTTTCATCTTCAATGCCCTTGCAGATGGAAGGAGGTTTTCACTTAAAATCTCACGATACATGGCACCATTCATTCCTTCCTTTACACGGATCAGTCGTCCTGGTCCCTTTGCAGAAAAACAGCCCCAAAGCATGATGTTTCCACCCCCATGCTTCACAGTAGGTATGGTGTTCTTTGGATGCAACTCAGCATTCTTTGTCCTCCAAACACGACGAGTTGAGTTTTTACCAAAAAGTTCTATTTTGGTTTCATCTGACCATATGACATTCTCCCAATCCTCTTCTGGATCATCCAAATGCACTCTAGCAAACTTCAGACGGGCCTGGACATGTACTGGCTTAAGCAGGGGGACACGTCTGGCACTGCAGGATTTTAGTCCCTGGCGGCGTAGTGTGTTACTGATGGTAGGCTTTGTTACTTTGGTCCCAGCTCTCTGCAGGTCATTCACTAGGTCCCCCCGTGTGGTTCTGGGATTTTTGCTCACCGTTCTTGTGATCATTTTGACCCCACGGGGTGAGATCTTGCGTGGAGCCCCAGATCGAGGGAGATTATCAGTGGACTTGTATGTCTTCCATTTCCTAATAATTGCTCCCACAGTTGATTTCTTCAAACCAAGCTGCTTACCTATTGCAGATTCAGTCTTCCCAGCCTGGTGCAGGTCTACAATTTTGTTTCTGGTGTCCTTTGACAGCTCTTTGGTCTTGGCCATAGTGGAGTTTGGAGTGTGACTGTTTGAGGTTGTGGACAGGTGTCTTTTATACTGATAACAAGTTCAAACAGGTGCCATTAACACAGGTAACGAGTGGAGGACAGAGAAACCTCTTAAAGAAGAAGTTACAGGTCTGTGAGAGCCAAAAATCTTGCTTGTTTGTAGGTGACCAAATACTTATTTTCCGCCATAATTTGCAAATAAATTCATTAAAAATCCTACAATGTGATTTTCTGGATTTTTTTTCCTCAATTCGTCTGTCATAATTGATGTGTACCTATGATGAAAATTACAGGCCTCTCTCATCTTTTTAAGTGGGAGAACTTGCACAATTGGTAGCTGACTAAATACTTTTTTTCCCCACTGTATGTGCTTTCTTGAGCAGGGGGACCTTGCGGGCGCTGCAGGATTTAAGTCCTTCAAGGCGTAGTGTGATACCAATTGTTTTCTTGGTGACTATGGTCTCAGCTGCCTTGAGATAATTGACAAGATCCTCCCGTGTAGTTCTGGGCTGATTCCTCACCGTTCTCATGATCATTGCAACTCCACGAGGTGAGATCTTGCATGGAGCCCCAGGCCGAGTGAGATTGACAGGTATTTTGTGATTCTTCCATTTGCGAATAATCGCACCAACAGTTTTCACCTTCTCACCAAGCTGCTTGGCAATGGTCTTGTAGCCCATTCCAGCCTTGTGTAGGTCTACAATCTTGTCCCTGACATCCTTGGAGAGCTCTTTGGTCATGGCCATGGTGGAGAGTTTGGAATCTGATTGATTGATTGCTTCTGTGGACAGGCGTCTTTGATACAGGTAACAAACTGAGATTAGGAGCACTCCCTTTAAGAGTGTGCTCCTAATCTCAGCTTGTTACCTGTATAAAAGACACCTGGGAGCCAGAAATATTTCTGATTGAGAGGGGGTCAAATACTTATTTCCCTCATTAAAATGCAAATCAATTTATAACATTTTTGACATGCGTTTTTCTGGATTTTGTTGTTGTTATTCTGTCTCTCACTGTTCAAATAAACCTACCATTACAATTATAGACTGATCATTTCTTTGTCAGTGGGCAAACGTACAAAATCAGCAGGGGATCAAATACTTTTTTTCCCTCACTGTACATCCAATTTGCTGAGTAGAGTGTTGGAGGCTATTTTGTAAATGACATCGCCGAAGTCAAGGATCGGTAGGATAGTCAGTTTTACGAGGGCATGTTTGGCAGCATGAGTGAAGGAGGCTTTGTTGCGAAATAGGAAGCCGATTCTAGATTTAACTTTGGATTGGAGATGATTAATGTGAGTCTGGAAGGAGAGTTTACGGTCTAACCAGACACCTAGGTATTTGTAGTTGTCCACATATTCTAAGTCAGACCCGCTGAGAGTAGTGATTCTAGTCAGGCAGGCGGGTGCAAGCAGCGTTCGATTGAAGAGCATGCATTTAGTTTTACTAGCATTTAGGAGCAGTTGGAGGCTATGGAAGGAGTGTTGTATGGCATTGAAGCTTGTTTGGAGGTTTGTTAGCACAGTGTCCAATGAAGGGCCAGATGTATACAAAATGGTGTCGTCTGCGTAGAGGTGGATCAGAGAGTCACCAGCAGCAAGAGTGACATCATTGATATACACAGAGAATAGAGTCGGCCCGAGAATTGAACCCTGTGGCACCCCCATAGAGACTGCCAGAGGTCCAGACAACAGGCCCTCCAATTTGACACATTGAACTCTATCTGAGAAGTAGTTGGTGAACCAGGCGAGGCAGTCATTTGAGAAACCAAGGCTATTTAGTCTGCCAATAAGAATGCGGTGATTGACAGAGTCGAAAGCCTTGGCCAGGTCGATGAAGACGGCTGCACAGTACTGTAATTTATCGATCGCGGTTATAATATCGTTTAGGACCTTTAGCGTGGCTGAGGTGCACCATGACCAGCTTGGAAACCAGATTGCATAGCGGAGAAGGTATGGTGGGATTCGAAATGGACGGTGATCTGTTTGTTAACTTGGCTTTCAAATACTTTCGAAAGGCAGGGCAGGATGGATATAGGTCTGTAACAGTTTGGATCTAGGAGTGTCACCCCCTTTGAAGAGGGGGATGACCGGCTGGTGGCCGAGGTAGGGGTAGCCAGGTGGAAAGCATGGCCAGCCGTAGCATTGCTTATTGAAATTCTCGATTATCGTAGATTTATCAGTGGTGACAGTGTTTCCTAGCCTCAGTGCAGTGGGTAGCTGGGAGGAGGTGCTCTTATTCTCCATGGACTTTACAGTGTCCCAAAACTTTTTGGAGTTAGTGCTACAGGATGCACATTTCTGTTTGAAAATGCTAGCCTTTGCTTTCCTAACTGATTGTGTATATTGGTTCCTGACTTCTCTGAAAAGTTGCATATCGCGGGGGCTGTTCGATGCTAATGCAGTATGCCACAGGATGTTTTAGTGCTGGTCAAGGGCAGTCAAGTCTGGGGTGAACCCCAGGGGCTATATCTGTTCTTAGTAAGGAATTTTTGGAATGGGGCATGCTTATTTAAGATGGAGAGGAAAGCACTTTTAAAGAACAACCAGGCATCCTCTACTGACGGAATGAGGTCAATATCCATCCAGGATACCCGGGCAAGGTCAATTAGAAAGGCCTGCTCGCTGAAGTGTTTTAGGGAGCGTTTGAAAGTGATGAGGGGTGGTCGTTTGACCGCGGACCCATTACGGATACAGGCAATGAGGCAGTGATCGCTGAGATCCTGGTTGAAGACAGCGGAGGTGTATTTAGAGGGTAAGTTAGTCAGGATGATATCTATGAGGGTGCCCATGTTAATGGATTTAGGGTTGTACCTGGTAGGTTCCTTGATAATTTGTGTGAGATTGAGGGCATCTAGTTTAGATTGTAGGACGGCCGGGGTGTTAAGCATATCCCAGTTTAGGTCACCAAGCAGTACGAACTCTGAGGATAGATGGGGGGCAATCAATTCACATATGGTGTCCAGGGTCTGTAGCAAGCTGCAACAATGATATACTTATTTCTGGAGAGGTGGATTTTTAGAAGAAGAAGGTCAAACTGTTTGGGCACAGACCTGGATAGTATGATAGAGCTCTGCAGGCTCTCTCTACAGTAGATTGCTGGCAGTTCTATCTAGATGGAAAATGTTGTAGTTGGGGATGGACATTTTAGAGTTTTTGATGGTCCTCCTAAGCCAGGATTCAGACACTGCTAGAACATCAAGGTTGGCGGAGTGTGCTAACTAACGCAGTTCTACTGGTTCCGACCCACTTCGCGTCTACCCTACGGGGTCACGATGTGTTGGTCTGGTCAGACAACCGAACCACAGTAGCCTACGCAGTGAGTAACTCAAACTTAGGGAGGAGCCTTCTGATGTTAACATGCAAAAAAACAAGGCTTTTACGGTTACAGAAGTCAACAAATGATAGCGCCTGGGGAGTAGGAGTGATACTGGGGGCTACAGGGCCTGGGTTAACCTCTACATCACCAGAGGAACAGAGGAGGAGTAGAATAAGGATACGGCTAAAGGCTTTAAGAACTGGTCTTCTAGTGCGTTGGGTACAGAGAATAAAAGGGGCAGATTTCCGGCCGTTGTAGAATAGATTCAGGGCATTATGTACAGACAAGGATATGGAAGGATGAGTACAGTGGAGGTAAACCTAAACGTTGAATAACGATGAAAGACATAGCATCACTGGAGGCACCGATTGAGCCGGTCTCCACGTGTATGGGGGGTGGGACAAAGGACCTCTCTGAGGCTGGTTGAGTGGGACTAGGGGCTCTACAGTGAAATTGTATAATAAGAACTAACCAGAACAGCAATAGGCAAGGCATATTGACATGGGAGAGAGGCATAAAGCAATCACAGGTGTTATTCGAGAGAGCTAAGACAACAACTGGTAATGGTGACGAAAGTTTGGGATGAGGCTAAACAGATAAAACAGGACAGAGGTACCGTGTAAAGGAACAGTCCAGCAGGCATCAGCTGTGCAGCTGAGTGATCATAAGGTCCAGTGAACAGCAATAGGTGAGACCGGGAAGTTCGAATGGCTGCTACATCATGTCTCGAGGACCGCCTCGTTCAAGTAGCCTGGAATGTGTGCTGCTCTCAACGAGCGCAGGTGCTCGTGAACCCACAGCCACAATTCCTCCGCCGACCGGTGGAGTGAAGGAGACCTGACTCCTCCCTGACGATTGATGTAGGCTACTGTGGTTCGGTTGTCTGACCAGACCAACACATCGCGACCCCGTAGGGTAGACGCGAAGTGGGTCGGAACCAGTAGAACCGTTTCAACTCCAAGAGGTTGATGTGGCGACTCGAAAGAGGCCACACACCTCCTATCGCCTGGGTCTTACATGTCCCTCCCCATCTAGTCAGAGAGGCATCTGTAAACACTGGACTGTAGGAGGACACTCTGCCTATCGGGACTCTGTGCGTAAGAATGCACGGGTCTCTCCAGTAGTTCAGATCTGCTCTGAGCGAGAGAGGAACCACCAACAACCGACGACGCTGACGCACTGGGTCTAGTCGTAGTTGGGCGAACCATCGCTGTATCCTGCGCATTCGCAGGACTCCCAGCGGAACCACGAAATGGGCCGACGACATGAGACCCAAGAGTGACATGACCGAAAGCGCTGTTACCGTGTGATTCGGATGAAACCTTCGTAGGGCTAGCAACGGCGCAGCCCATCGAGGATCCCAAATTCGAGCCCTCATCGTCACAGTGTCTAGCTGTATCCCCAGATAGACAATCTGATGACTGGGCCAGGGCGTGCTCTTTTTCCAATTCACAGCGAACCCCAGACGCGTGAGATTAATCACTGTCTACGTCGTGTGTGTGATCGCCAGCTCTGCTGACGGGGCGAGAACCAGTAAGTCGTCTAGGTAGGCTAACACCCATATCCCCTGACGACGTAACGGTTCTATTGCCGCCTCTACACATTTGGAAAACGTGCGAGGTGCCAGGGCGTACCCGACTTGCATCCTCGCGAATTCGTACGCCACCCCTTGAAAGGCCAAACGCAGAAACTTCCTGTAACGTGGCTGCACCGGCACATGAAAGTACGCGTCCTTCAGGTCTATGCTCGTACAAAAGTCTCTCCTCTGGACACATTCCAGTAGACGTTTTGTCGTTAGCATTCGAAAAGGGCCATTTGGTTACGCTCTCGTTGAGAACGCGTAAATCAAATATTGGCCTCATCCCCCCCGTCTTTTTGGGCACCAGGAAGTAGGGCGAATACAGCCCCCTGTTCCTTTGATCCCAGGGAACTACTGTGACCGCCTACTTCGCCAAAAGTTCCGTAATCTCTGTAACGAGAGCGGCTACTTTTTCCGGCGTTTTCATCACCGTCTCTACCACCCCCCTAAATGGGGGAGGGATCCAATGAAATTAGATGGCATAACCCTTCTCCAGCGTCTGGTCTAGCCAGCGGGAGAGGGTACAGCTTCGCTGCCACTCCCAATAATGTTGAGAAAGCGGAACAGCGCGAAGCTGTGGTGTATTCAGTAGGAAGGACCTGTATTCCTCGACGGCCCTCGCCGCCGCTGTTCCCCAACACTGAAGTGGTGGAACAGCCCAAGGCGAGCCTCCCATGAAAGGGAGAGGAAACATGAGCACGTTCTGAGAGAAACAGGGGCGCCGATATGTTGGTTATACTCGTAACCTCGTTATCCCAGCCCTCCGTGAACGCAGCACGGGTCTGAACTGTACTGACTGAGGCGCTAGCCTGAGTCAGAGCGCCGTCCCCCAATAGCGATTGCCTCATCATTCCATTACCTGGCTGTGTACACAGTCTGCTATGTGAAACCTCCCCTACAGTACTCCTAGGAATCTGTGGTGTGAGGTTTTTATGAGGTATAGCAAGGCGGCGCCTTGTTACCTTACTTACACCTGCCTCATGTGTGCGCTCAGCTACGCACCCTTGGTGGGCTGTGCTACACTCAGTGGTGAGAGAGAGAGAGAGAGGTATGTATCATGGAAAAAGGGCTCTCTTGTGACAAAGTCAATTGGAGCCAACTCTTTATTACATACACCATAAAACACAGTTTCCTCCGTACCCACAACAGAAGGGTGGGGGGGAATAGTGGGCACAGTCGAACCAGGCGCTGTGCCGTCTCCCATTCTCTCCCCCTCTCCATGTCATAAGCGCCGTCTTTTCTGGCTGCCCTTCGGGTGATGCCAGGATGACGTGCTGATGACCTCCCTCGCCGGCAGGATGGTCGGAACCTCTGGCGCTGCCGGAGGGGCGGAGCCCTCTCCCCTGCTGCTGGAGGCCGCCGTCTGACGCCGGGCACGATGCCTCGCAGTAGACCCAGGCCTACTAGAAGCGGTGGATGTTGACGGTTTCCGTGGCGCAGAGCTAGATCTCCCTGCCAGTGGCAGGCGTCTGGCCAACTCTTCCTCTCTTCGTCAATCTTAATGAAGCGCTCCGTCGCATCCTTGACGGCGACCCCAAACAGGCCGTCGTAAGAGATGGGGGCGTTCAATAGTGAAGCTCTATCGGCCTCCTTCATGGACAGCCAGAGGTGTCGCTCTGTGACCACCGAAGTGGCCATGGACCTCCCTGCACAAACGGCCGATGCCTGCATCAGGTGGAGAATAGCGCCAGAAATCCTGGACGCCTCTTCCACCTCCTCCCCCGAGAGCTCAGTCTTACCCGTGGTTAGACGGGACAGAGAGGCTGCGAGGAGGGCAATTTTGTTTGCTGCTGCTACAGCCTGGGCTCCCAACTCAAAGGACTTCTCAACCAGCTGTGCTGTGAGCCAGTCCTTCTGTGTAGGCAGTGGCTTTTTTGGACGAGGGCCAGGAACTCGAACCCGGCACGCAGCCATGGTGCTCTCGAGTCTGGGGATTCCCTTAGAAAAGCCCTGCTGTCTCCCTTCCACTCTGGTGAATGGGAGATACGCCTTGGTCGGCGCACGCTCCGCCAAGGCTGCCTCCCATGAGCCCTCAACGTATTTGTTGAGTGAGGGCATGGCCGGAGCCAAAGGTTCCACCGCCCTCCATGTCCACTTCTGGGTTGGAGGGAACAGGGGCAGCTTAATCTCAAGGCGCTTAGCAGCCCTCTTGATGAGCCCTGGAAAGTCAGAGCGCATAGAGGCTGTGGCGTAAGATGGGCTGTTGATAATTCAGAGCCGTGTCGTCATCGCCCAGGAATGAAAATGACCTTGCACTTCCCAATGGAAAGGGGGACTTGAATGACTGGGTCAATGAGACGGATTGTTCCAATGGAATATCCATCTCTTCCCCAATATCCCGGTCATCTCCTGAGTCTGCGCCCTCAAATGACGCCTCAAAAACTGAGGCTAGCACCGATAGCACATCCTCAAGAGGGATATCCTCCCTGAAAAATGCCCAACGCTGCTTCCTCTCCTTTAAAGAAAGGAGGGCGCAGCTGGCGCATAGTGGAGGATCTATGAGGCCGTCCCTGGCGTGCTGTGACCCTAAGCACACAAGACAAAAGTCTTGGGAGTCGACAGCCGCCATGGAAGAACAGCGACATTGAGCTCTGACAAGAGCTTTTGGGGGTGGAAAATCTCCAGGTGTGCTCATTTTAGGATGACATCAAGACTTGGAAAATCGACGGCGGCTTTCTCGTCCTGAGTCTAGTCTTCTCGGCTTCTTCAGTCCAGTCCAGTCGCTGAAGATAATGGGAGGCTGATTGAGGGGAAGCGTCCCCTCTTATAGGGACACCTGTACTCCTATTGGCTGCAGGTGTGTGCATAATTTTGTCCAGGCTGTTCGCTGGCTAGGCAGCGGGGTAAACCAATAGGAGCAGAGCTCCACGATATAGAACCGTCAGTTACACGGTTATTCAAATACCATCACAGCCCTATTAAAATCACTTGGAGCTGATTTGCTGGTGTTTTTAGTCTTTTATGTCCAACATAACATTTAAGGAGGGCAAAAAAAGAATAAATAAAAAATAAAAAATAAAAGAATAATCACCCAGTTGGGGAACACTGATGTAGGGAATAGGGTGCCATTTGAGACACATCCTAAATGTCTGACTGAGATGGATGTCTTTGGGAGACATGCACTGTCCTGCATGTTTTCCCTTGTGCATGACTTGAACAACAATTTAACTAACAGTTGTCGTGACATGACTTACTTTAATGTATGACTGTTACAGTGGGGGAAAAAAGTATTTAGTCAGCCACCAATTGTGCAAGTTCTCCCACTTAAAAAGATGAGAGAGGCCTGTAATTTTCATCATGGGTACACGTCAACTATGACAGACAAAATGAGAAAAAAAATTCCAGAAAATCACATTGTAGGATTTTTAATGAATTTATTTGCAAATTATGGTGGAAAATAAGTATTTGGTCAATAACAAAAGTTTCTCAATACTTTGTTATATACCCTTTGTTGGCAATGACACAAGTAAAACGTTTACTGTAAGTCTTCACAAGGTTTTCACACACTGTTGCTGGTATTTTGGCCCATTCCTCCATGCAGATCTCCTCTAGAGCAGTGATGTTTTGGGGCTGTCGCTGGGCAACACAGACTTTCAACTCCCTCCAAAGATTTTCTATGGGGTTGAGATCTGGAGACTGGCTAGGCCACTCCAGGACCTTGAAATGCTTCTTACGAAGCCACTCCTTCGTTGCCCGGGCGGTGTGTTTGGGATCATTGTCATGCTGAAAGACCCAGCCACGTTTCATCTTCAATGCCCTTGCTGATGGAAGGAGGTTTTCACTCAAAATCTCACGATACATGGCCCCATTCATTCTTTCCTTTACACGGATCAGTTGTCCTGGTCCCTTTGCAGAAAAACAGCCCCAAAGCATGATGTTTCCACCCCCATGCTTCACAGTAGGTATGGTGTTCTTTGGATGCAACTCAGCATTCTTTGTCCTCGAAACACGACGAGTTGAGTTTTTACCAAAAAGTTATATTTTGGTTTCATCTGACCATATGACATTCTCCCAATCCTCTTCTGGATCATCCAAATGCACTCTAGCAAACTTCAGACGGGCCTGGACATGTACTGGCTTAAGCAGGGGGACACGTCTGGCACTGCAGGATTTGAGTCCCTGGCGGCGTAGTGTGTTACTGATGGTAGGCTTTGTTACTTTGGTCCCAGCTCTCTGCAGGTCATTCACTAGGTCCCCCCGTGTGGTTCTGGGATTTTTGCTCACCATTCTTGTGATCATTTTGACCCCACGGGGTGAGATCTTGCGTGGAGCCCCAGATCGAGGGAGATTATCAGTGGTCTTGTATGTCTTCTATTTCCTAATAATTGCTCCCACAGTTGATTTCTTCAAACCAAGCTGCTTACCTATTGCAGATTCAGTCTTCCCAGCCTGGTGCAGGTCTACAATTTTGTTTCTGGTGTCCTTTGACAGCTCTTTGGTCTTGGCCATAGTGGAGTTTGGAGTGTGACTGTTTGAGGTTGTGGACAGGTGTCTTTTATACTGATAACAAGTTCAAACAGGTGCCATTAATACAGGTAACGAGTGGAGGACAGAGGAGCCTCTTAAAGAAGAAGTTGCAGGTCTGTGAGAGCCAGACATCTTGCTTGTTTGTAGGTGACCAAATACTTATTTTCCACCATAATTTGCATATAAATTCATAAAAAATCCTACAATGTGATTTTCTGGAATTATTTTCCTCAATTTGTCTGTCATAGTTGACGTGTACCTATGATGAAAATTACAGACCTCTCTCATCTTTTTAAGTGGGAGAACTTGCACAATTGGTGGCTGACTAAATACTTTTTTTCCCCACTGTATTTATCGAATCACCTAACTATGTTTAATTATCACTCGATTAAATTAATCATGTAATAATTAACTCATTCGGAATTTGGGGCACCACGGAAGAAGTTGTTTAACGAGTTACCATCTCCCGAATTAAACTCTTAGAAGATACGTTATATATCGATAACAGTCACTTATCAAATAATTACCTCTTATCAGTCTCATTCTGAATATCGCATCATCCTTGAACCTGCAAGAACCCTAACCTTATTGATGAATCAGCAATACACAAATTGGCTTAATTGTTTATTTACTAACTAACTAAATAATAACACAATACAAACAAACATATGTTATTAATTACTAACATAATACAATGAAAACAGGTCCCTAGTGGACTGGACTAACATGAGCAGACAGAGATTCAAACAATCGTGGTTACTTTGGAGACTATGCTCACAGTAATCATAATACTTACAGTGAGGGAAAAAAGTATTTGATCCCCTGCTGATTTTGTACCACTGACAAAGACATGATCAGTCTATAATTTTAATGGTAGGTTTATTTGAACAGTGAGAGACAGAATAACAACAACAAAATCCAGAAAAACGCATGTCAAAAATGTTCTAAATTGATTTGCATTTTAATGAGGGAAATAAGTATTTGACCCCCTCAATCAGAAAGATTTCTGGCTCCCAGGTGTCTTTTATACAGGTAACGAGCTGAGATTAGGAGCACACTCTTAAAGGGAGTGCGCCTAATCTCAGCTTGTTACTGTATAAAAAGACACCTGTCCACAGAATCAATCAGATTCCAAACTCTCCACCATGGCTAAGACCAAAGAGCTCTCCAAGGATGTCAGTCCCAAGATTGTAGACCTACACAAGGCTGGAATGGGCTACAAGACCATCGCCAAGCAGCTTTGTGAGAAGGTGACAACAGTTGATGCGATTATTCGCAAATGGAAGAAACACAAAAGAACTGTCAATCTCCCTCGGCCTGGGGCTCCATGCAAGATCTCACCTCGTGGAGTTGCAATGATCATGAGAACGGTGAGGAATCAGCCTATAACTACACGGGAGGATCTTGTCAATGATCTCAAGGCAGCTGGGACCATAGTCACCAAGAAAACAATTGGTAACACACTACGCCGTGAAGGACTGAAATCCTGCAGCGCCCGCAAGGTCCCCCTGCTCAAGAAAGCACATATACAGGCCCGTCTGAAGTTTGCCAATGAACATCTGAAAGATCCAGAGGAGAACTGGGTGAAAGTGTTGTGGTCAGATGAGACCAAAATCGAGCTCTTTGCCATCAACTCAACTCGCCGTGTTTGGAGGAGGAGGAATGCTGCCTATGACCCCAAGAACACCATCCCCACCGTCAAACATGGAGGTGGAATCATTATGCTTGGGGTTGTTTTTCTGCTAAGGGGACAGGACAACTTCACCGCATCAAAGGGACAATGGACAGGGTCATGTACCGTCAAATCTTGGGTGAGAACCTCCTTCCCTCAGCCAGGGCATTGAAAATGGGTCGTGGATGGGTATTCCAGCATGACAATGACCCAAAACACACAGCCAAGACAACAAAGGAGTGGCTCAAGAAGAAGCACATTAAGGTCCTGGAGTGGCCTAGCCAGTCTCCAGACCTTAATCCCATAGAAAATCTGTGGAGGGAGCTGAAGGTTAGAGTTGCCAAACGTCAGCCTCAAAATCTTAATGACTTGGAGAAGATCTGCAAAGAGGAGTGGGACAAAATCCCTGCTGAGATGTGTTTGACCTCTGTGATTGCCAACAAGGGTTTTGCCACCAAGTACTATATCATGTTTTGCAGAGGAGTCAAATACTTATTTCCCTCATTAAAATGCAAATCAATTTATAACATTTTTGACATGCGTTTTTCTGGATTTTGTTGTTGTTATTCTGTCTCTCACTGTACAAATAAACCTACCATTAAAATTATAGACTGATCATGTCTTTGTCAGTGGGGAAACATACAAAATCAGCAGGGGATCAAATACTTTTTTCCCCTCACTGTATGCACCCTAATAACGCTCATTCGGATTAGAAATGCAACATGTATTTATGTGTAGCTGTCCTCAATAGTTGAGTTGATGATGTAGGACTCTGGTTTGCCCACCAGAGATCCCAATGTCCTTGGTAGAGATTCTGGTCATAGTGCTGGTTAGAATGGATACTTCACATGTACCAGCAGTCGTCTGAGAGGGATTGTCCTTCCCACTTTGTGTCTTTAGTGAAAGTTCTCTAGACGACTATACATGCCAGCTGCAGACTGAAATGATAAAGGTCTAGTGCATTCTTCTTCTTCACCTCGTGTAGAGGTTGAGAGTGTCCGAGTTTCTCCATTTAAAACGTGTGGACTAACGTCTCACGTTTTCTGGTCTTTCTGGTCTTGTAGAAATTCAACCATTTGCAACGTTTAGCTCATGCTTCACGTCTGCTGGTCTGTAGTGTTTCAACCACTTTGCCTAGCAGGAATGTTTGATCCTCAACCCATGAGGGCAAGTCATGACAGTCCCCCTCTGGTGGTTCAATCTTGGTATTATTCTGCAAGTTGCAACCCACCATAAAAATGACCACAGGTTGTCCTGGTTGTGGATCATTGTTGCGGTCCCCCTCTGGTGGTTTACCTTGGGAGGATCTCTGCAAGCCACCACAAGAATGGTTAGCGGGCATTCTGGTTGGGCATCGCCGTTCCGGACCCGTCGTCCAGGCTGGTAGATCTGGGCAGTAACTTAGGCAGATGTTAACAACGCTCACACACACTCACAAAATACATAATTACATTTATTTCCCAAATGAGCGGCGTTGTGGCACTAACTGATGGTTGTATGGGGAACTTGTTTATGGCTCGATCACTTCGCGTCAGAGAAAATGAAACAAAATGAATAAAAGCATAAACAAAAGAGATACAGAATATAGTCACCACACCTTAATCATCTTATTGGACTGTATTCTATATACGTCCACGGTCTTGGCTAAATTACTCTATCATGGCATTGTGTCTAATGTCATGTCTAGGGTTTTCCCACTTAGTGGTGTGTTGCTTAGGCACTATCCTAAGTTGATAACTACATGATTAGTCTACAGTTTGTAAGGCACTATCTTTGGACTGTCTACAGGGATGACCTATGGACTTCTGGGGAGAAACTGGTGAGTACGGTAGCTGTAGAATCAAAGGCCTCGGGGTACATTTTCAACTTTACCCAGGCTGGTGTTTTGCTCTGACCCTTTAGTGATCCTAGCATAAATCCTAATTGAATGTTCCGTTGTACAAGCGCACATACCAAGGGAAAGAAAACCAAGTCTCCTGGTAGGCTGTAACCTGTTCAGAATGAGTCTGACGTATTCAGATAATTTTCATGTCAATGCCTGGAGGTCAGTAAGAATTGGTGTCGAGGGAACCTGTAATGGTTTTACTACAGGTCACGGTGTCTTACACCATTGTAGTGGCGATAGGTATGAAGGAGTCTATTTCATAGCTATGTTATTCCCGGAGGAGCTAACCTCACGACGGAAGTACTCTAAGCACTGAACCAGTCGTACATGGTGTGATCATGGTTCATGACTTCTAATAACCTTCCTTCTGAATGGAGGGTTCTATTTATTAGTGGCATGTGTGTTAACCATCAGAAGAGTGTTTTGGGAGATTCCCTTCCACGTGTTGCAATCTGAGTGACTACTAACTCCTCTGTCGCTGTTGTCAAGGGTAATTCGACTTGTTAGGTGTCTAACCTTCTTACTGATTGTGGCTGGACTGACGGTTGCTCGCATTGTTACTGGTCCTCAAGGGGAGCAGTTATCCTACCGATTAATTCTGAAACGTTATCCTACCGGAATACATGATTAGAGCATTTTACTAGTTGCATTGTAGTTGAAACTACACATGGCAAGGAATGATTATTGTTGCCATTTGTTTTGGAGGTGGAAAGTCCACTGGACTTCTTTTACGACCAGTGTGACACACCTCAGTGATATCTCAGATGTGTTCTAAGGTTATCCCTGTCGAGGGGCTTGTGCGCTCCTCTCTGTTCTCATGGGGAAGTTTACAACTAGATTTGTTTCCTGCTCTGGCGGGCTCGTACAGTGTTGCACCTAGTCTCGACCCCCCCACCGGCCTCGACGAGGCTCATCATGTGTCTGGGCTAGTATTCCCCCTCTTTGTGTCTTGGGACCCCCCCCACCAACGGTGGGTGTTGGTGTCCGAGGCACAAACGAAAAGGTTGGACCCTTTGTACGAGTTGTCAACAGCCGCGTGGTTAGTAGATTGGCTGTAACCATTCAACCAAATCTCCTGGTGTTTGTGCTTGAAAACGCTCAGTGGCTATCATGGCCTGTCAGTCACCCCAGCGTCTGTGTGTGGCGACCGTTCCAGTACCTGCGAACTGAGACAAGGATATCTTTCTGCGATATGGCACAGTATTTCACCAGTGGGAATCATCGGGTCAGTTGTGGGACTGACGCCGTTAGTTTCATTGTAAGGGGTTTTAGTCCCCCTCAAAGTGGAAAATGTAACATCGGAAGCAGAGTCCACTCTTTGTGGATGACTGTGTCGCAGTCAGCGGTAGGAGACGACAGTATGGTCAGTGGAGACGGCACGGTTGCCTTTTCGTCAGATATACAACACCGGAGGCAACCTCTAGTATCTTGTTCAAATGGAAACACACATACCTCAACAACAAATCCTGCCTACGGCTCTACTGGTGTATAACGTAATGTGCTGCAAAATTGTCAGACTAAATTCAACAGTAAGGCCTCATTCTATCTTAGATTCCTCACAGGGGGCACAAATATGTCATGACGTGACTTTCTTTAATGTATGACTGTTATTTATCGAATCACCTAACTATGTTTAACTATCACTCGATTAAATTAATCATGTAACAACTAACGCATTAGGAATTTGGGGCACCACGGAAGAAGTAGTTTAACGAGTTACCATCTCCCGAATTAAACTCTTAGAAGATACGTTATATATCGATAACAGTCACTTATCAAATAACTACCTCTTATCAGTCTCATTCTGAATGTCGCATAATCCTTGAACCTGCAAGAACCCTAACCTTATTGATGAATCAGCAATACACAAATTGGCTTAATTATTTATTTACTAACTAAATAATAACTAAATACAAAACACACATAGGTTATTGATTACTAACGTAATACAATGAAAACAGGTCCCTAGTGGACTGGACTAACATTAGCAGACAGAGATTCAAACTATTGTGGTTACTTTGGAGACTATGCTCACAGTAATCATAATACTTATGCACCCTAATAACGTTCATTCGGATTAGAAATGAAACATGTATTTACGTGTAGCTGTCCTCGATAGTTGAGTTGATGATGTAGGATTGATTTGCCCACCAGAGATCCCAATGTCCTTGGTAGAGTTTCTGGTCGTAGTGCTGGTTAGAATGGATACTTCAGATGTACCAGCAGTTGTCTGAAAGGGATTGTCCTTCCCACTTCGTGTCTTTAGTGAAAGTTCTCTAGACGACTATACATGCCAGCTGCAGACTGAAATGATAAGGTCTAGTGCATTGTCTTCTTCTTCACCTCGTGTAGAGGTTGAGCGTTTCCGAGTTTCTCAATTTCAAACGTGTGGACTAACGTCTCACGTTTTCTGGTCTTTCTGGTCTTGTAGAAATTCAACCATTTGCAACGTTTAGCTCACGCTTCACGTCTGCTGGTCTGTAGCGTTTCAACTATTTGAAGCCGTGGGGCTTGCTGGTCTGGTAGAAATTCAACCATTTGCAACGTTTGGCTCACGCTTCACGTCTGCTGGTTTGTAGAGTTTCAACCATTTTAAGCCATTGGGCTTGCTGGTCTTCCTTTGGTAATGGAGTCTTGGCGGGAAGACTTCCTTTGTGTCACAGGGAAAACATTTCTTCCCATACTAGAGACCAAAAGGAGTACTTTTCTGCAAACTATTTATGACCGGCTGTTAAGTCATAAAACTGGCCCCCAGGAAAGGGGGTGTTCAAACCTTTGCCTAGTAGGAATGTTTTGATCCTCAACCCATGAGGGCAAGTCATGACACAGTCCTCATGCAAGCTACTGTTAACAGTAATGCTGATGTGATATTCATATGATTACCATCATTATCAGCATTATTTTAATCTTCGAGGGGATCAGACGGATTACATATGCTAACCCTTATCCCGTAAAATCTGTCCTAACAAACCACAATATGCATTAGACCTACTGTACAGCCAATTAGCTACAGGGAACAAAGTTCTAATCAGTTTCTCATAAACCTGTATGCACCAGCCATCTCAATCAGTTGACATTCAACAAGCAAATGATGATTGAAACAGACATGCTAATGTCTTTTTGCATTCAACTCCATGAGTCCAATAGAGCAGATAGACCTGTACAGATCCCTGCTAACGTAGGGGCTGTTTTGATCTAGAACATTCTTAGCAAACATTAGCACAGCAAATGTTTGCTGAGGAACATTCATATTGGCATGTGTTTCATAAACTGGGTAAACCGTACTTAAGCCCCTTCTGTTTATCTGGAATCAATCTGGAAATGCTATTAAGTGGCTTTGCTGTTACTGGCGCAAAACTGTTGTGGACATATTTTCTCCCTCCACTGTGACTATGTTGTTAGAGGAGGATACAAGTAAGCTGTGATTATAAATGTGTAATTAACCATGTCCCCATCTGCTACTGGCAGTGGGTGGCTGACATCCAGCCTAATTTTATCACCAGATCACAAGTTCAGATGTTTTCTACACCGAAATGTGCAGAAGTTGCATGCATAGCAGCACTTAGGCCAGTTTTGAAAGCAACAGTGTGGGTTAACTGAGGCTGTAAATAAGTTCTTATTTTCTCCCTGTGAATATAAATCCTAAGTCGAGAGATATTAACAAATGGAGGGGGACTGGAACCATCTCCGATGACCATATGAATCACTTGGATGGCTCTATGGAGACAGCCGCAGAGCAGTGGAAAGGCAAGTTCTCCCATCATGCACTTTTCTAGACCAGCATCTCAAATATTTCATGGAGTTGGATTGGAGCAGCTTTTTCCCCACACGCAGGAAGAGTCCGTTACACTTCCCCATTCCGATCAGATTGAAAGCATACAGAGGAACAGGAAACGTGCATGAGATATCCAAACGGGGATCTGTCCAGTGTCCACACATATCTCAACAGCTGTAATGTGCTATTGTTTTAGGGAAGAGTTAGTGCTTTCCTATTTCTCCACCACTCAATTTCTGAATAACATTTACATTTTAGTCATTTAGCAGACGCTCTTATCCAGAGTGACTTACAGTTAGTGAGTGCATACATTATTTTTTTATTTTTCATACTGGCCCCCCGTGGGAATCGAACCCACAACCCTGGCGTTACAAACGCCATGCTCTACCAACTGAGCTACATCCCTGCCGGCCATTCCCTCCCCTACCCTGGACGACGCTGGGCCAATTGTGCGCCACCCCATGGGTCTCCTGGTCGCGGCCGGCTTCGACAGAGCCTGGATTCTAACCAGGATCTCTAGTGGCACAGCTAGCACTGCGATGCAGTGCCTTAGACCACTGCGTCACTCGGGAGGCCCATTTAGGCCATTTTGAGGAAACATTGATTGTGAGGAAAGGAACATTTGTTTGGGATTGTTTTGCACACTGACATGGAATATTTTTGTCAACACACCGCTATTGCTCCATGAAGTAATTTAACAATGTGTATGACGCCATCTTGTCTAAGCTAGTGCTAACCTGGATCCTTGGGAGTCCCTACCCTAAAACCAAACCCAGTGGTATCAAAGTCAGGGTCATGACCTCTAGAAGGGTTGCGGGAGAACAAAAAATTCTGAGTACAGATTATTATATGAGACAATATAGACATAAAGATATTTTAAAAAACACACAATTTCTATTGAGTAAATGTATTTATTGGCTTCTTTTCATAAAGAAACATGGGGTCCCCAGAAATTATGTTGAAAAACAAATGGGGCCCTCGCTGAAAAGGTTTGAATACCACTGCCCTAACCCTCAACCATAACCCTTAACCATTTTAAATGTCAACTTCAAAAGGGGTGATGTCAGAGTTGGGAGGTCCCAAGGATCCCATTTAGACTTCTCCATCTTGTCTATTTCAAATCTTCTCTCATTTATTGAGACAGGTGGGATTTAGGTAGGTATATATCCAATTTTATACACCTGCCAGCAACTGGTGTGGTTGAAAAAAGAATATATATATATTTGTTTCTTTTTCTTTTTTTCTCAGCCACACCAGTTGCTGACAGGTGTATAAAATTGAGTACACCGCCATGCAATCTCCATAGACAAACACTGGCAGTAGAATGGCTTTACTGAAGAGCTCAGTGACTTTCAATGTGACAGTCATAGGATGCCACCTTTCCAACAAGTCAGTTCGTCAAATTTTTGCCCTGCTAGAGCTTCCCCAGTAAACTATAAGTGCTGTTATTGTAAAGTGGAAACGTCTAGGAGTAACAACGGCTCAGCCGCGAAGTGGTAGGCCACACATGCTCACAGAACAGGACCAATTTGTAAGTCGCTCTGGATAAGAGCGTCTGCTAAATGACTTAAATGTAAATGTACACCTTTGGGATGAATTGGAACACCGACTGCGAGCCAGGCCTAATCGCCCAACATTAGTGCCCGACCTCACTAATGCTATTGTGGCTGAATGGAACCAAGTCCCCGCTGAAATGTTCCAACATCTAGTGGAAAGCCTTCCCAGGCTGTTATAGGAGGCTGTTATAGCAGCAAAGGGGGGACCAACTCCATATTAATGGTCATGACTTTGGAATTAGATGTTTGACAAGCAGGTGTCCACATACTTTTGGTCATGTAGTGTATATACAGTGAGCTACAAAAGTATTGGGACAGTGATACATTTTGTGTTGTTTTGGCTCTGTACTGCAGCACTTTGAATTTGAAATTAAAGTGCAGACTGTCAGCTTTCATTTGAGGGTACCATGATTACGCATAAACCCAAATGAATCGTGAATAATGATTAGTAAGAAAGTTAGAGGCATAAATATCCTAACCTCCCCTGTTATTGTAATGGTGAGAGGTTAACACGTCTTGGGGGTATAATATTTGTGCGTCTAACTTTCTCACTCGTCATTATTAATTCAGGATTATCCGTAATCATGGTAGCATCCACATTAATGTAGAATTGTTTAGAAACATATTCTATTCTTAGATTCTAGAAGATTCTAGATGATAATCCATTATTTACCATTCATTTCTATTGGGCACAAAATAATCTGAAACACAACCAAAACAAACAGCAAATGCATCCACCAAGTTTGTACAGTCACAAGCTTAATGTAGTCATTGCGTGCTAGGAATATGTGACCAAATACTTAACTTGTTTATACTTTAATACACGTGTGAATTTGTCCCAATACTTTTGGTCCCCTAAAATCAGTTCACCCGATATGGATGAAAATACCCTCAAATGAAAGCTGAGTCTGCACTTTAACTTCACAGTCCTTGTATCATTTCAAATCCAAAGTGCTGGAGTACAGAGCCACAACAACAACAAAAATGTGTCACGTTCCAAATACTTTTGGAGCTCACATTCACACCGAGTGGCCAGTTTATTAGGTACACCCATCTGGTACCGGGTCGGACCCCCCTTTGCCTCCAGAACAGCTACAGATACGCTGTGGCATTCAAACATTGCTCAATAGGTATCAAGGGACCTAACGTGTGCCAGAAAAACATTCCCCACACCATTACATCACCACCACCAGCCTGTAATGTTGACACCAGGCAGGATGGGGCCATGGACTCATGCTGCTTACCCCACTTCAACTAGCTGTTTTCGCCCACAGAACTGCCGCTGACTGGATGTTTTTTGTTTGTTACACCATTCTCGGTAAACCCTAGACACTTGTGCGTGAAAAGACCAGGAGGCGACAATCATACCACGCTCAAAGTTGCTTAGGTCACTTGTTTTGCCCAATCTAACGTTCAATCAAACAGTAACTGAATGCCTCGATGCCTGTCTGCCTGCTTTATATAGCAAGCCATGGCCACGTGACTCACTGTCTGTAGGAGCGAACCATTTTTCTAAACTGGCCACAGTGTATATCAATGTAGAGCTAATGTAACCGTGATTGACCACACACTCCAGCACAGTAGGTGGCAGCATGCACCTTAAACGTTTGTTTGCGGACCACCATTATACCATAGAAGAAGAAAAACAGCCAGGTGGGTCCACCCCAAATGCTGCATGTCATGACACTCACCTGTCTAGATCAATGAGAGATTTGAAATAGACAAGAGGATAGTGTACACATTGTTGGATTAGCTACTTAATGGAGCAAAAAATATATATTTTATTAACAGAGCATTTTCTAAATTCAAACGAACCACCTGCAACTGGACAAATACGTTTTAGAAGATACGTGTTTGGCCAAATCGAGAATGAAGATAGTATCGTCAAGTTAAGGTTGGTCGAAAATTATCTGCGCTACACCAAACAATACCTATCCTGCCCAATGAAGGATCACATTAGCCCGCGTTACAATCTGCAAGCTAGGTTGGTTAGCTGCCAAGCAGCTAAAAGCTCAGGCCAACAAACGTGTGATAACTACAGCATTATAAATAATTCTGGATTCACGTGTTTTTTTTTATTTGTACCAGGCTAGGTAGCAAATATAATATAACTAGCTAGTTACATTGGCACACTTTATTTGAACAATACTAGTAACGTTACTGATGTTATGAGGGTGAACTGGCTAGCTAGGTACTGTAGCTAGCAAACAAAACAAACAGATGCACGCACTTGACACCTGAAATGTTGAAAACAACCAATTGCCACAGGTAGGTGTAAACATGAGGCTAGTTCTAAAGATTTAGATAGATAACTAGCAAACGTTACCTTCTTTTACTCCGGGCAGTTTGTTTTGATCGATGGGAAATTCAGCCATGTTGTCAGCGATGTGTCAAAGCCGTTCACGTTGAATTATGCTTCCGCGATTTGCCGTAGGTTACCAGAGGCAGAGTCTGATTGTTTATTTTGTCATAAAACCGATTGATGATTCGGGTACTAACGTTATG
The DNA here is from genome assembly GCF_964263955.1 of Coregonus lavaretus. Classification (NCBI taxonomy): domain Eukaryota; kingdom Metazoa; phylum Chordata; class Actinopteri; order Salmoniformes; family Salmonidae; genus Coregonus; species Coregonus lavaretus. The sequence continues at coordinate 26,137,815 of NC_139993.1, read as the reverse complement.
GGTGTCCCTTTGATTAGTTTCGGTACTGTAGTTAGCCAGTCAGATTTTGTGAGCGTCCCTCTTCCTCTGCTCTGCAGCTGTGGATTTGATTAACTAGCTAGCTAGCTGGAGGAAGAAAAAAGAGGTCAGCTACGGATAGCAGACGGGCCATATCATTCACTGCTAAATATGTGAGGAATGAAAGAGGATAGGAGATAAAAACGAACCAATTTAAGAGTGTCATATCAACATTTAAAATGTTCCAGATTTGTACATGTCAGTCACTCGGGTTTTTACCAAACAATACAACAATGAGTTATGAATGTGATAGGCTACCTGTTGATAAATTATTAAACACAATTTTTAGGACCATCTCTTGTCCCAGCAAATTGCATTTCAGAAATTATTCAAATCTTCACTGGGGAGGATTGCGCGCACAACACAACACACACGTTTTCTGAATGATAGGACATTTCACAATATTCCTTGCTGCATGGATGTCATCTCTCAGTTGCTCCCCCTGGTGAATGCAGGACCAAATTACACAACCTTAACCACTATTAAAGCCCTGGGTGTACATCAGGGTTGAACGTAAGGCGGTACGGTACGGGCAAAATAAATAGGGGGGGGGGGGGGGATGAGAAGCTCGCAGACAAGGGAGGATGAGTGGCCGAGATCGAGGCACGCGTGGACAACAGTGGGTGCATCCATTTAGGCTACATGTGTAGGCCTAATGACAATTGCATAATGTCATTTTTTTGCGGGGTTGGCTGTTTTGCATGTTATTTTGGCATTTATGTGCCACATATCAGTTTGCAAACAATGTAAAAAAAAAAAAAAAAAATTTAGTTAATAAAGTCGCATACGAACATGGTCTCTTTTTTTGCTTTATTGAGTAAGGCAGCTCCAAAAGGCAGGTGTTTCAGCCTAGCTCAGTGCTTTCTGTGGTGGTGGGGTAGCCAGCGGAAAATACAGAGCGTAGGGTTTGGTAATGTTCTCTAGTTGCGCCGTGATTGGCTCAGTGTTCTGTCATTCATGGGGACACTTCACCGTAAAATCTTCGGGGAGAGCTTGAAAATTCAAGCCCCTTGGAAGCTGCCATATATTTACATTAGAAGTGCCCATTCAAGAAGGCTCAAGGTAATTGGCCACAGATAAAATGACATCAAATCACGTTATATCTACCGTAGCTTTGATTGGACTGATCATGTCAACATCATACTTTCAAAATCTTCGCTAGCAAGCTAGACAAGCAGTCATCATTATGAATCAAGTCGACAATCTACTGGCAAATCCTTTACAATCCTTGTCATATGAAGAGAAATTATAGATAAAACGTATTGGTGCTCATCGGCTATTGGACATAAACATTAAACAAGTTGGAAATCGCAAATTCAACAATAATTGGTTTGGAAGGAGTCAGTGGCTAACCGCAAGCTTTGCAAAGCAATCTCTAGCCTGTTATTCAGTGGAGAGTGTGTGTGGTCAAAGTCTGGGATTAAGGGTCTCTTTTCCAAGCTTTAAAGTATAAACATTCATATGCAACACCATCGGCTAGAAAAGGTTGAATACATTGGCCATGCTGTCAATCCAACATGACATCTGCCGCGTTCAAAACAACTGGAAACTTGGAACTGGGAAATCTCAGACTTCAGTGAGTTCAAGACAACTGTGAACTCTGAAAAAAACTAGCACTGACTGGGAAAAGTTTTTGAACTTGGGCCTCTTTCTAGAGCTCCGACCTAAGATCACTGACGTCATGATTTGACCTTGTTTTTTTCAGAGTTCCCAGTTGTCTTGAAAGCACCATAAATCCAGAGAATGCCAGACTTTGATGACAAAGTTTGATGACAGAATTTGCAAACAAGAAGGACTGCTGTGCCACCTTCCTAATCAAGTGATTACAGCACAACAAAGTGAGTCCAAAAATGTATTGTATGCTGCTGCATAAATTATGTAATATGCCAGGGAGATATGTATACTGTAGCTAAGAAAGTAATACTAAGTGTATGCTGTGTAGTAAACTGTTAGTAGCCCATGTGCCTCACCCTAATAATGTATTCCCTTTCCCCCTCATAACTTAGCCTACTGTTCTGACATGGTGGTGCACATGTAGCCTATAGCCTGTTTTAGAAAAATGTCATCATTGAATATTTCAAGAGCTTTCATTGTCTGCTTATATGCCTCCTTTATTTATCCTATGGTTCTGACTTGGTGTACAGGGAGAATACTGTAAGAACGGCCCATGTTCTGAATTCTGTCGCTGTACAGTGCATTCGGAAAGTATTCAGACCCCTTGACTTTTTCCAAATTTTGTTACGTTATTCTAAAAATATATATATTTTTTAAACATTCTCACCAATCTATACACAATACCCCATAATGGCAAAGCGAAAACAGGTTTGCACATTTATAAAAAAACAAAAACAGAAATTCATTATTTACATAAGTATTCAGACCCTTTGCTATGAGACTCCAAAGTGAGCTCAGGTGCATCCTGTTTCCATTGGTCATCCTTGATATGTTTCTACAACTTGATTGGAGTCCACCTGTGGTAAATTCAATTGATTGGACATGATTTGGAAAGGCACACACCTGTCTATATAAGGTCCCACAGTTGACAATGCATGTCAGAGCAAAAACCAAGCCATGAGGTCTAAGGAATTGTCCGTAGAGCTCCCAGACAGGATTGTGTCAAGGCACAGATCTGGGGAAGGGTAGACCATGACTCTCAGACCATGAGAAACAAGATATTTGGTCTGATGAAACCAAGATTGAACTCTTTGGCCTGAATGCCAAGCGTCACGTCTGGAGGAAACCTGGCACCATCCCTATGATGAAACATGGTGGTGGCAGCGTCATGCTGTGGGGATGTTTTTCAGCGGCAGGGACTGGGAGACTAGTCAGGATCGAGGGAAAGATGAACGGAGCAAAGTACAGAGAGATCCTTGATGAAAACCTGCTCCAGAGCACTCAGGACCTCAGACTAGGACAAAGGTTCACCTTCCAGCAGGACAACGACCCTAAGCACACATGTCCTTGAGTGGCCCAGCCAGAGCCCGGATTTTAACCCGATTTAACAATTCATTGCAACTCTGCTTAGAAGGTCAGCATCCCGGAGTCGCCTCTTCACTGTTGACGTTGAGACTGGTGTTTTGCGGGTACTATTTAATGAAGCTGCCAGTTGAGGACCTGTGAGGCGCCTGTTTCTCAAACTAGAGACACTAATGTATTTGTCCTCTTGCTCAGTTGTACACCGTGGCCTCCCACTCCTCTTTCTATTCTGGTTAGAGCCAGTTTGTGCTGTTCTGTGAAGGGAGTAGTACACAGCGTTGTACGAGTTCTTCAGTTTCTTGGCAATTTCTCGCATGGAACAGCCTTCATTTCTCAGAACAAGAATAGACTGAAGAGTTTCAGTAGAAAGTTATTTGTTTCTGGCCATTTTGAGCCTGTAATCGAAGCCACAATTGCTGATACTCAACTAGTCTCAAGAAGGCCAGTTTTCTTGCTTCTTTAATCAGCACAACAGTTTTCAGCTGTGCTAACATAATTGCAAAAGGGTTTTCTAATGATCAATTAGCCTTTTAAAATGATAAACTTGGATTAGCAAACAACGTGCCATTGGAACACAGGACTGATGGTTGCTGATAATGGGCCTCTGTACGCCTATGTAGATATTCTACAATAGCCATTTACAACATTAACAATGTTTACGCTGTATTTCTGATCAATTTCATGTTATTTTAATGGACATTTTTTTTTGCTTTTCTTTCAAAAACAAGGACATTTCTAAGTGACCCCAAACTTTTGAACGGTAGTGCACATTTCAAAAGTGCTGAACAAATAGTTATATTGACTACGTCCGTCTTAGCTCGCTCATTAATGACTTAATCTAAATTACGGATTGCCTCTTATCCGCTCATCGTTCCCTTATGCCATAGTTTGTACATCTCAATTGTCAGTAGAAACCACATTTTTTTAAGCTAGTCAGCCATATCAGCTATGTTTTTTTTTAAAGGCAGTAAATTAGGCTAAATTAACTGTTTCGCTGCCAGACAAGGCTCCGCTGATAGCCAGGTGTAGCAGTGGTAAGGATTCACTCCATGGTGCTGAAAAGAAAGCTCTGCTGTTGGGACAACTTTATGTAGGACCTAACAGTTTGTGGGCACCGTTTGTCACCATTATAGTTAAATTAATGTATTGTGTTGTGTAGTGGCTTTGCTGGCATGCATCAAATAAATGTTTTTTGAGTTTGCCTCACCAAGATTTACATACTAAAATCGCCAATGCATAGGCGACTTGTCCCTTGTCCATAAGGCTAGGGGAAGATAAGCTTTCCCTAAAGTAAATGAAATTACACTGAACAAAAATAAACGCAACATGTAAAGTGTTGGTCCCATGTTTCATGAGCTGAAATAAAAGATCCCAGAAATGTTCCATACGCACAAAAAGCTTATTTCTCTAAAATGTTGTGTACAAATTTGTTTACATCCCCTGTTAGTGAGCATTTCTCCTTTGCCAAGATAATCCATCCACCTGACAGATGTGGCATATCAAGAAGCTGATTAACAGCATAATCATTACACACGTGCAACTTGTGCTGGGGACAATAAAAGGCCACTCGAAAATGTGCAGATTTGTCACACAACACAATGCCACAGATGTCTCAAGTTTTGAGGGTGTGTGCAATTGGCAAGCTGACTGCAGGAATGTCCCCCAGAGCTGTAGCCAGAGAATTGAATGTTCATTTCTCTGCCATAAGCCGCATTGGTAGAATTTGGCAGTATGTCCAACCGTCCTCACAACAGCAGACCATGTGTAACCACGCCAGCCCAGAACCTCCACATCTGGCTTCTTCACCTGCAGGATCGTCTGAGACCAGCAACCCTGATGAAACTGTGGGTTTGCACAACCGAAGAATTTCTGCACAAACTGTCAGAAACCGTCTCAGGGAAAGCTCATCTGCGTGCTCATCGTCCTTACCAGGATCTTGACCAGACTGCAGTTCGTCAATGTAATCGACTTCAGTGAGCAAATGCTCAACTTCGATGGCCCCTGGCATGCTGGAGAAGTGTGCTCTTCACTGATTAATTCCGGTTTCAACTGTACCAGGCAGATGGCAGACAGCGTGTATGCAATCGTGCGGGCGAGCGGTTTGCTGATGTCAACGTTGTGAACAGACTGTCCCGTGGTGGTGGGGTTATGGAATGAGCAGGCATAAGCTACAGACAAAGAACACAATTGCATTTTATTGATGGCACAGAGATACCGTGATGAGATCTTGAGGCTGTGCCATTCATCCGCCACCATCACCTCGTGTTTCAGCATGATAATGCACAGCCCCATGTCGCAAGGATCTGTACACAATTTCTGGAAGCTGAAAATGACCCCATTCTTCCATTGCCTGCATACTCACCAGACATGTCACTCATTGAGCATGTTTGGGATGCTCTGGATTGATCTGTACGACAGTGTGTTCCAGTTCCCGCCAATATCCAGCAACTTCACACAGCCATTAAAGAGGAGTGGGACAACATTCCACAGGCCACAATCAACAGCCTGATCAACTCTATGCGATGGAGATGTGTCGTGCTGCATGAGGCAAATGGTGGTCACACCAGAAACTGACTGGTTTTCTGATCCATGCCCCTACCTTTTTTAAAGGTATCTGTGACCAACAGATGCATATCTGTATTCCCAGTCATGTGAAATCCATAGATTAGGGCCTAATTAATTTATTTCAATTGACAGATTTTTCTTATGTGAACAGTAACTCAGTAAAATCTTTGAAATTGTTGCATGTTGCGTTTATTTTTGTATTACTTATATTACTATGAAGCGGCAGCCGCAGAGATGGACACCGCATGGGTTCTGAAAGTAGGCTAATTCAAGGACTATAATTCATTTAAACAGTCTTCATTTTAATTTGACTTTAGGCTACTAACAACAAGAGGGCTTTGTGTTGGAGCCTATTTATTCCTATTCAAGAAATAAGAGGTAGTCCTACCTGTTTGACAGACTCAATTATATTCTATATCCATAGATTTTTTCAGCCAATTCCTTCAGTCACCATGCACTCCTTAAATATATCAGTGTCTGTAAAGGTCTTGGTGTGTTAGGTTAAAATTAGGGCTCGAATTGAGGGGGTAAGTGAGGGATCTGTGGCCTTTGTTAAAGAAAATGGCTACCCCTTGTTAGGTTAAGATGTAGATTTTTTTTAAATGGACCTGATCATATAAAGCGATCTATAATGACGCTTTAGTCCGCAATGCTAGAAACAAGCTGTAAAATGCTGGGGAAAAAGGTGACTCCGATACATATGGGATATATCTTTGGTTTGTCTCTATGACATTCAGAGGTTGCACTACAACCTTCTATTGCCGAGGAGACAAAAAATGTACTTTGCTTGGGAAGTAATGTGTGATTCTGTCACTATCAATTGACGTTCAACATTTCAACGGGCTATTAAACAACATGCTGTACTAACTGTTAATCAGTCAGGAGCAAGCCAGGTAGCATAAGAAGGAACGAAAATGAATTATGTAGGCTATATTATTATTATTATTATTATTATTATTATTATTATTATTATTATTATTTCAAGGCTATAGCCTGCCATTTTAAGGAAGAAGTTGTGAAGCATTTGTGACACGCTACAGGCTGGCAGGAGCGCTCAGCATTTCAACAACACATCAACAACAGCACTTCAACAACATGCCTATACATTTAGCATTTAGGCTGTATACAATGACATAAAAAAATATATTACTTACAATTACATAATAATGAAACGAAAAATGCGTTATTAGACTATACAGTCAGTGCCTTTTGAATTCACTTGTAGAAACTCGAGTTTTGCCAGTCTTTGGTTTCAGGATCATGTGGTGAGCTATGCATGTCTAGTTTGTTAATTTTGATCAAATTCCTTAAATTCCCATGCCCTAATCACAGTCAACAGAAATCTATTTTGTAACAACAATATAATGGAAAATAATACATTAGAAAATTATAGTTTCCCAAATGACAAAAAGTTACAAGTGCATTTAGGCCTAACTGATGATATGCGGCTGCTGTATTAAAAAACAAATGGCTTTTTCTCGAATTCATTGATGATCAGATATTTCAGTTGTAATTTTTACAGTTAATAGACAACTTTAGGACTGTTCCAAACTTAGACTCTCCTCTTTTTTTAACAATAGAATATAAATGAAAACGTCTCCGGTGCTGCAACATGCGCTCCAGCATGCACTCATTCATTGTCATGCTCTTTTGTGGTATTCAAAAAGATTCTGCTTGTCTCCAGTAAGGTAAAATGACGTGCATTACGTTCATGAAATGCATTTATACAATTATTATTTTTGTCAGACCACAAATAAGATGATAGATTTATGCAGTGCTTTTATTATAATGGAGATCTTTCCACCCCTACCCTTGTCTGCGAATCCACAACCTTCCGGCTACTTTGTCATGTTATGTAATGCATACAAAGTGAAGGACAGTTTCTAAAACTGCATATCTAAGGCTCTGGTCTGTCTTAGGAGTGAGAGTAAAACAGTAGGCATGTTCTCTGCTATCCACTTTGTTTTCATTATTATTTTGGGTGTAGAGGAGGGTCAAGGTTCTTTATTCAAGCGTTCAGGGAGGGTCTGGTAAAAACATATTTTACTGAAGGGAGGGCCATCCATTTTCATTTCAGAGAGGTCTGATTTTCTCCAGGTATCCCTCATTATAAAAAACGTCCAGTCCCTTACTCTTAACATATTGATGTTGTTTGTTCCACCTAAAAAAGCACAAGAAAGAGGATTTCGACACCCACCATCTCAGATTATTCTGAAATTGCTTCTGTTGTTACAGTTAAGATTAGCATTCCTGCAACATTATTTTGTAGGAAATATAATTTCATCTCTGAGAATTTAAGCTAATTGATTGCACCTATACGCTGCTGCTACTCTGTTTATTATCTATCCTGATTGCCTAGTCACCTTTACCCATACCTACATGCACATATTACCTCAACTACCTCGTACCCCTGCACACTGACTCGGTACCGGTACTCTTGTGTATATAGCCTCGTTATTGTTATTTTATTGTGTTACTACAGTATATATATATTTTTTGCTAATCTTTTCTTACTTTTTAACTCTGCATTGTTGGGAAAGGGCGGTAAAGTCCACACCTGTTGTATTTGGCGCATGTGACAAATACTATTTTATTTGAGTTCAAACATGGATTGTCATATTACTTCTTATCACAATAGAAGGAAACAAATCATTCCCTATAGATATAATACTTCTAGGATATCATATATGGCTTTCTGAACATCAGAGCAATCTGTCAGGACATAACACCATCTGCTTTGACAGTTGACACTATTATTGAACTTCATTTTATTGAATGATTCCAAAAGTACACCCTACAGTCAGAGGTACAGACAGTGTCTAGGAATGTTGTGTTCTGCAATGTGAGTCATGCCTGGAGATCCATCAAGTTATTGATTATAGTGAGGGGGAAAAAGTATTTGATCCCCTGCTGATTTTGTACGTTTGCCCACTGACAAAGACATGATCAGTCTATAATTTTAATGGTAGGTTTATTTGAACAGTGAGAGACAGAATAACAACAACAAAATCCAGAAAAATGCATGTCAAAAATGTTATAAATTGATATGCATTTTAATGAGGGAAATAAGTATTTGACCCCTCTGCAAAACATTACTTAGTACTTGGTGGAAAAACCGTTGTTGGCAATCACAGAGGTCAGACGTTTCTTGTAGTTGGCCACCAGGTTTACACATCTCAGGAGGGATTTTGTCCCACTCCTCTTTGCAGATCTTCTCCAAGTCATTAAGGTTTCGAGGCTGACGTTTGGCAACTCTAACCTTCAGCTCCCTCCACAGATTTTCTATGGGATTAAGGTCTGGAGACTGGCTAGGCCACTCCAGGACCTTCATGTGCTTCTTCTTGAGCCACTCCTTTGTTGCCTTGGCCGTGTGTTTTGGGTCATTGTCATGCTGAAATACCCATCCACGACCCATTTTCAATGCCCTGGTTGAGGGAAGGAGGTTCACACCCAAGATTTGATGGTACATGGCCCCGTCCATCGTCCATTTGATGCAGTGAAGTTGTTCTGTCCCCTTAGCAGAAAAACACCCCCAAAGCATAATGTTTCCACCTCCATGTTTGACGGTGGGGATGGTGTTCTTGGGGTCATAGGCAGCATTCCTCCTCCTCCAAACACGGCGAGTTTAGTTGATGCCAAAGTGCTCGATTTTGGTCTCATCTGACCACAACACTTTCACCCAGTTCTCCTCTGAATCATTCAGATGTTCATTGGCAAACTTCAGACGGGCCTGTATATGTGCTTTCTTGAGCAGGGGGACCTTGCGGGCGCTGCAGGATTTAAGTCCTTCACGGCGTTGTGTGTTACCAATTGTTTTCTTGGTGACTATGGTCCCAGCTGCCTTGAGATCATTGACAAGATCCTCCCGTGTAGTTCTGGGCTGATTCCTCACCGTTCTCATGATCATTGCAACTCCACGAGGTGAGATCTTGCATGGAGCCCCAGGCCGAGGGAGATTGACAGTCTTTTGTGTTTCTTCCATTTGCCAATAATCGCACCAACTGTTGTCACCTTCTCACCAAGCTGCTTGGCGATGGTCTTGTAGCCCATTCCAGCCTTGTGTAGGTCTACAATCTTGTCCCTGACATTCTTGGAGAGCTCTTTGGTCTTGGCCATGTTGGAGAGTTTGGAATCTGATTGATTGATTGCTTCTGTGGACAGGTGTATTTTATACAGGTAACAAGCTGAGATTAGGAGCACTCCCTTTTAAGAGTGTGCTCCTAATCTCAGCTCGTTACCGGTATAAAAGACACCTGGGAGCCAGAAATCTTTCTGATTGAGAGGGGGTCAAATACTTATTTCCCTCATTAAAATGCAAATCAATTTATAACATTTTTGACATGCGTTTTTCTGGATTTTTGTTGTTGTTATTCTGTCTCTCACTGTTCAAATAAACCTACCATTAAAATTATAGACGGATCATTTCTTTGTCAGTGGGCAAACATACAAAATCAGCAGGGGATCAAATACTTTTTTCCCTCACTGTATATTTTCCACAAGAGGACCAGACTGTTTCACAAGATGCAATATATCCTTGATGTTACAAGGTTCATTCACTGTGACTCACTCAACCAGGTTCTCTAAGTCCTCAAGCTCCGAAATCCATATCATAAGGATATGTGATGTTTATTTGGGATGAGAGACACAATTAGACTAAGGCTCAATAACTTCCTCAGCAGAAGACAAAGGTGTCAATGAAAACAGCACTCAAGAAGCTTTATGACGTAAACAGGCCAAACAAAATGGGTGCCAGGCACTTCATTTAACTAAAACTACCGTACATAAACACAGCAGCCATTACACTGACGGAGTTGTGAGCCATGATTCACATGGTTTGACCTCGGTGATATATGTTCAATCAGCTCCACATTGGTGCCGATGCTCAGACCTGGAGCCAAGATTGAAGAGCTCATCTCCGGGCATGGTGCACTTTATAGGGACAGAATCAATTAACTTCTCCCCCTCTTAACCCCGTCCAAGATTCTCCCCCTACATTCTTAAGGAAGTAATTAATGTAAAAGAAAAGGACTGAAAGTGCCAAGAACATCTGACTGTCATCTCCCGTAAATAACAGGTGATTGATGACTTTCTCACTTTGTTGGCTTTGTATCTGTCGTGTTGATGAAGGGCCGCTGGCAATGGATCCAGATCGTCATATTTCTGTCAGCCACTACATGGTCCCTCTTGCAAAGGACCGTGGTCCATTGACGAAAGCCACGGTGACTACCTATTGATTGAGTGCACTGGGGGGCTGACTGCCCCCTCCCAGTCTCCTCCTTCCATGTCTGACAGGATAAAAGTATGGCTGGGATGGACCAAAGGCAGTGGATCGCTGGGGCAGGTTGAGAACCAGTTGATACTAAGCACTTCTTTGGGACCGTTGCTTCGTTGACATGGACAGTGTTGTCTCTGTGAACTACTGGCTGGGACTGCTAGCTTTTCTGCTTCTACAAGGGGTAGTCAGTGTGGAGGGAAGAAGCATCTTCAACCCTGGTGAGTCTGCTGGTTTGGTGAATGAATGTGTACTAGCTGCTGGCCTATTTGAGGCACAGACTACCTGAAGATGTAGGCAGTCTGAGGATGCTGGATACAACTATGGGTTCATTCCCAGCTGCTTGCATGCATTGTCAGTTGTTATAATGTGAGCATGCAAAAGCTCTGCTGGAGGATAATTGGGACAAATTGCACAAAAGATCTGCAACAGGTAGTAGTTTCAATAGTTGTTATTGCCATTCATCTTTCACATATGAATAATTATTCTATTGGTATTCCATGGCAAACTAATTTAGTGTTTGCTTGGCAATTCAATTGTGTTCTTCTAACAATACTGTGAATACTACACTGTGAATGTGTCTCAGTTTAAAGGGGATATTGTGTAATTATATATTTATGTACACCAGGTGCATTTGAAGTTGTTTACAGTAAACAGATGTATTGCCATTTGCCACATATTCAGGAAACCATGTCTATCCCCAAAGAGGGGACACAGATGCCCAGAACAAGATTCTAGCGTTGTTACTACATAAAAGCTTAGAACCTATTGAAAGAAATTACGCTTTAGGTAAGGATTTACAGTATATCACACACACACTAATTCAGTGTTTGTCAATGTAGAATATATAATGATGTGTGTGTGTGTATATAATATGACATGGACTGACCAAGTGTTTCTCAGGTTTGCCGTTTGTGCTAACATATTTTTTCTTCTCTGCAGGTTTAGAGTTGGCCAACAAACTAGAGGAGCTGGAGGAGGTAGGTCATTCAAGTGTTTTGTACACACTGACTGCAATAGTTTAAGCACTTGGTGTGTCCTGTGCAGTCATATATTTCATTCAGCTGATAAGATGGCATGCTTTTAAGCAGGGTTTATGAGACGAACAGGTAAACATAGTTCTCTGACTGAGATACTGTGTACATTCTGTGGAAAATTCCCCTTGGATTTAGCCTTTACAAGGTTCATCAAGCAAATCTACCTATTGTCTGACAGAGTTCAAATGGGAGCTCTAGCAGCATAATTGATTATGTCTCTCATGGCCTTGGATAGTGATTTACCTTCCATGAGAGAAGTCCGCTTCCATAAAGACCAACACGGTGATCCTTTGACCGTCTGTAACCACTGTGTTCTCTCCTTACAGATAGAGGCTTTGAAGGAGGACTTAGAGCTGGAAAGGGAGCTCTCATCAAACACACTAGCAGAGGACAAGTCCATACCGAGGAAAAGGGGCGAGCGTAAGTTTCTTATTGCTTATTGTTGGTGATGGCAATAATTTCATAGTCATAACACATTTTATTTACTATAGTGGTCTTCATTTTACAACAATGATATTCCTCCTTGTAATAGAGCAAGAGACTGAACAGTGTTTTTCTCTGTGTCCACAGCCTGTTTCTGGAAGTACTGTGTATGATAGCTTAAGGGCGAGAAGAACCTCTACTGAGTCCTGCTGCATTGCCCTAACGCTCCAAAGACTCAACACGCTCACAGACATCAACACAACTCACCCATTACCATCACCAAATGTTTAAATGTTGTAACATAACTAATCTACTAATACTATAATGTACTCATCACGCACATTGTTCAATAACCTCTGTGCTGATGTCGCAATATCGGGCGTCTACAGGTATTTATAATAGGTCCAATGACTGTTGAGTCTAAATCAGGGTGGGCATAAGTTACATTCTATTTGTGATGTATTGCATAAATACCTTGTAATGCATAATTACCTCAAATGACAGAAATTACTTGATCGTCAGTTCTGTATAGGATGTACTGTTCCAGATGCTTCTCTACAGGACTCCAACATTTGAGAAGACAAGGAGTTATCAGCATTTCCTGGAAAGTATTGTTGTCACAACCTAATATTAGTCCGCTGACAAAGGCCTTGGCCCTTGTTTCCACACCCGGAGTAACACGTTGACTTTGTCTTCCCCTAGTGGTAAATGGGGGCAGTGACGCAATTCATGATACTTTCCATTGTCAAATATCAGTATTGCTTTGATGAATGTGTTACCGTTTCCTTCATTTAATAAATTATATATTATCATGCTAACTTGTGTCTTAGCTACCAGTGATTATGTCACTCCGGGAATAGAGAAATAAATGGTTAGATCCATGAATTGTAAGTAACTGGATAAGAGCGTCAACTAAATTACAAGAATGTAAAATGTAAGGACCAGAGCTGTGACATTTTTGACTATATCTTTTGCCTGATTGAAACACCTTTACAACTCAAATTTCTTGTTAATGAACTATAGTTTTGGCAAGTCAGATAGAACATCTACTTTGTGCATGACACAAGTAATTTTTCCAACGATTGTTTACAGACAGATTATTACTTACAGTGAATTATATCACAATTCCAGTGGGTCAGAAGTTTACATACACCAAGTTGACTGTGCCTTTAAACAGCTTGGAAAATTCCAGAAAATGATGTCAAGGCTTTAGAAGCTTCTGATAGGCTAATTGACATCATTTGGGTGAATTGGAGGTGTACTTGTGGATGTATTTCAAGGCCTACCTTCAAACTCCGTGCCTCTTTGCTTGACATCATTGGAAAATCAAAAGAAATCAGCCAAGACCTCAGAAAAGAAATTGTAGACCTCCACAAGTCTGGTTCAGCCTTGGGAGCAATTTCCAAATGCCTGAAGGTACCACGTTCATCTGTACAAACAATAGTACGCAAGTATAAACCCCATGGGACCACGCAGCCGTCATGCCGCTCAGGAAGGAGACGCGTTCTGTCTCCTAGAGATGAACGTACTTTGGTGCGAAAAGTGCAAATCAATCCCAGAACAACAGCAAAGGACCTTCTGAAGATGCTGGAGGAAACAGGTACAAAAGTATCTACAGTGGGGGAAAAAAGTATTTAGTCAGCCACCAATTGTGCAAGTTCTCCCACTTAAAAAGATGAGAGAGGCCTGTAATTTTCATCATAGGTACACGTCAATTATGACAGACAAATTGAGAAAAAATTATCCAGAAAATCACATTGTAGGATTTTTTATGAATTTATTTGCAAATTATGGTGGAAAATAAGTATTTGGTCACCTACAAACAAGCAAGATTTCTGGCACTCACAGACCTGTAACTTCTTCTTTAAGAGGCTCCTCTGTCCTCCACTCGTTACCTGTATTAATGGCACCTGTTTGCACTTGTTATCAGTATAAAATACACCTGTCCACAACCTCAAACAGTCACACTCCAAACTCCACTATGGCCAAGACCAAAGAGCTGTCAAAGGACACCAGAAACAAAATGGTAGACCTGCACCAGGCTGGGAAGACTGAATCTGCAATAGGTAAGCAGCTTGGTTTGAAGAAATCAACTGTGGGAGCAATTATTAGGAAATGGAAGACATACAAGACCACTGATAATCTCCCTCGATCTGGGGCTCCACGCAAGATCTCACCCCGTGGGGTCAAAATGATCACAAGAACGGTGAGCAAAAATCCCAGAACCACACGGGGGGACCTAGTGAATGACCTGCAGAGAGCTGGGACCAAAGTAACAAAGCCTACCATCAGTAACACACTACGCCGCCAGGGACTCAAATCCTGCAGTGCCAGACGTGTCCCCCTGCTTAAGCCAGTACATGTCCAGGCCCGTCTGAAGTTTGCTAGAGTGCATTTGGATGATCCAGAAGAGGATTGGGAGAATGTCATATGGTCAGATGAAACCAAAATAGAACTTTTTGGTAAAAACTCAACTCGTCGTGTTTGGAGGACAAAGAATGCTGAGTTGCATCCAAAGAACACCATACCTACTGTGAAGCATGGGGGTGGAAACATCATGCTTTGGGGCTGTTTTTCTGCAAAGGGACCAGGATGACTGATCCGTGTAAAGGAAAGAATGAATGGGGCCATGTATCGTGAGATTTTGAGTGAAAACCTCCTTCCATCAGCAAGGGCATTGAAGATGAAACGTGGCTGGGTCTTTCAGCATGACAATGATCCCAAACACACCGCCTGGGCAACGAAGGAGTGGCTTCGTAAGAAGCATTTCAAGGTCCTTGAGTGGCCTAGCCAGTCTCCAGATCTCAACCCCATAGAAAATCTTTGGAGGGAGTTGAAAGTCTGTGTTGCCCAGCAACAGCCCCAAAACATCACTGCTCTAGAGGAGATCTGCATGGAGGAATGGGCCAAAATACCAGCAACAGTGTGTGAAAACCTTGTGAAGACTTACAGAAAACGTTTGACCTGTGTCATTGCCAACAAAGGGTATATAACAAAGTATTGAGAAACTTTTGTTATTGACCAAATACTTATTTTCCACCATAATTTGCAAATAAATTCATAAAAAATCCTACAATGTGATTTTCTGGAGAAAAAAAATCTATTTTTTTCTGTCATAGTTGACGTGTACCTATGATGAAAATTACAGGCCTCTCTCATCTTTTTAAGTGAGAGAACTTGCACAATTGGTGGCTGACTAAATACTTTTTTCCCCCACTGTATATCCACAGTAAAATGAGTCCTATATCGACATAACCTGAAAGGCCGCTCAGCAAGGAAGAAGCCACTGCTCCAAAACCGCCATAAAAAAGCCAGACTACGGTTTGCAACTGCACATGGGGACAAAGATTGTACTTTTTGGAGAAATGTCCTCTGGTCTGATTAAACAAAAATAGAACTGTTTGGCCAAAATGACCATCGTTATGTTTGGAGGTAAAAGGGGAATGCTTGCAAGCCGAAGAACACCATCCCGACCGTGAAGCATGGGGGTGGCAGCATCATGCTGTGGGGGTGCTTTGCTGCAGGAGGGACTGGTGCACTTCACAAAATAGATGGCATCATGAGGAAGGAAAATGATGTGGATATATTGAAGCAACATCTCAAGACATCAGTCAGGAAGTTAAAGCTTGGTCGCAAATGGGTCTTCCTGTGATGAGTGTGATAGAAGGAGTCAGGCGCAGGAGGGTTAATCACTGAATACAGAGTTTATTCCTTCGTACACAATTGCGCTAGATAGCGACACACGAAAACAGGCACAGGGGAAACTATCTACCCTGGCAATACACGGTACGGGATACTCCAACAATATACAGGCACAGGGGAAATATCTACGCCGGCAATACAAAGTGCGAGTAACTCCACCGAGCTACACTACTCTCACAAATAACAATCACCCACAAGGACAAGGTGGCTAGAGGGAACACTTATACACAGACTAATGAGGGGATAAGAACCAGGTGTGTGTAATTGACAAGACAAGACAAATGGAATGATGAGATATGGAGCGGCAGTGGCTAGTAAGCCGGTGACGACGAACGCCGAAGCCTGCCCGAACAAGGAGGGGAGGCAGCCTCGGCGGAAGTCGTGACACTTCCAAATAGACAATGACCCCAAGCATACTTCCAAAGTTGTGGCAAAATGGCTCAAGGACAACAAAGTCAAGGTATTGGAGTGGCCATCACAAAGCCCTGACCTCAATCCTATAGAAAATGTGTGGGCAGAACTGAAAAAGCGTGTGCTAGCAAGGAAGCCTATAAACCTGACTCAGTTACACCAGCTCTGTCAGGAGGAATGGGCCAAAATTCACCCAACTTATTGTGGGAAGCTTGTGGAAGGCTACCCGAACCGTTAAGTTAAACAATTTAAAGGCAATGCTACCAAATACTAATTGAATGTATGTAAACTTCTGACCCACTGGGAATGTGATGAAAGAAATAACAGCTGAAATAAATAATTCTCTCTACTATTATTCTGACATTTCTCATTCTTAAAATAAAGCGGTGATCCTAACTGACCTAAAACAGGGAATTTTTACTAGGATTAAATGTCAGGAATTGTGAAAAACTGAGTTTAAATGTATTTGGCTAAGGTGTGTGTAAACTTCCGACTTCAACTGTAAGTTAATTATATGTACCCACTAACTGATTCTTGAAGAATATAATTTATAAATGCCTCATGAGGTTAGTTCAACAGTCGTACCCCATCAGAACCCAAAATATAAGCTTGTTTTACTCCAATGTTTGTAAACAAAGTTAATGTAAAAAAATAAAAAACACTGTATAGTCTCAAAACATGGTTAAAACTGTCATTTTAATATAACGGATGGTCAGTCCTTGCATCCCTACCTCTGTCTACAGATGTAGGATCTTCATTTGGGCCAGTGCAGGACAATTCTCAGGAACAAAAGAGTGATCAAATTAAGATCCTACATCTGTATGAATTTGAGTGGTTACATTTCTCCAACCCCATCCCTCAGCTTTTTACAGAGACGGGGGCGGGGAGGACACTTTGTTATTGTTTCAACTGCTGATTACCGCCACAAATACAGTATTATTTATTATATAAATAATACACATTATTTAGGTTATTCAAGCTTGCATCAAAAATATTTTGTTTTAATGATATTTTACCAGTTTTAGTCATGCTAAATCTATGCAATTTATAGTTCTACAATTTTGCTGAGAATTATTGCTCTGCCCATGACTTTGTTTTTTTGCCATGGTCTCTGCCTCTCCTCCCCCATTGTCACTGTGGTGGTGTGTATGGGAGCTGAGTCATTGGCTAGGTCTGAACAATGGGCAGCTGCACCAATGATAGGGCTCTATCTGAATCCTACAGAGAGATAGATGGGAGTGGAGGGATGTCTCTGAGAAACCAGTAAGCCTGTGCAATCAGCTACACTGTCAGAAAACTACAAGGAATATTGGAGAGAAACTTGTGGCTTTGAAGCACCACTGACTCACCTGAAGTGGTAGAATTGTAGATCTGACTACAACAGGATAGGGTGAATTATTCATCACTCATGTCCTAATCAAAACAAAAACGCAGACAAACAGCTAAGCTCGCAACCATACACAAATGCACGCAAGCACACCCAAAATAGGACAGAGAAAACCATTTAAACCTACTACGTAACAATGCTACGGGGAACAGGGAGGAGCAGCATTGGCCACCATCCAGTCTATAACTGATATATTGTAATATGTTATCTCCCCATGTTCAGCGGCCTGTTGACCGGAAGAGAAGTTATACGGAAATGGAGACGCATCCTATAAAGTCTCTCAAATACCAGACATATAAGGAACAAAAGCAACACAACAAGAACAAGTCTGCTGTGGTGCATCTCATTAGAAAGGTAGGCAGAATTCATTGCATCAATCTACTACTACTTTCCTTTATTCTGTTTATTGCAAAGTACAGTAACTCTATACTACTTTCCTTTATTCTGTTTATTGCAATGTACAGTAACTCTATACTACTTTCCTTTATTCTGTTTATTGCAAAGTACAAAATCTCTAGTACTGTATATTGTTTGATTATATTGTTTGGTTAAATAAAGAGAAAAAAAATACCTTAAAAAATCCATAAACGTATAATTCTTGTGCAATTTATATTTATAGGCTACATTGAGGTTTTTATTTCATTATTTAGGCTATGTGGCATTAATGCGTAAGCCTAAGCTTTAGGGCCTAACTGTACACGCACCAAATAGCTTACACACCAATCGCCAAATGCTTTTGGAAACAGGCAAAAAAGGACAATGTCGAGTTTAATTCAATAAGAGAAAAGCTGCGAAATGGAGAGTTGAAGATAAAGAGAAGGGAGTGCCTGAAAAGTAATGTTTGGGAAAGATTTGCTGAAGTGGTAAAAGAGGATGATTGATGTGATTGTGAGGCGCTATACAAATTTGACAGTCACAAGATGGGGCCTTCAAATAGGCCTATGTCACGCCAAGGGAACTGTAGCCTACTGTTCAGATGGGTTAAATGGAAACTGAAATCTATAACATTTACATTTTAGTCATTTAGCAGACACTCTTATCCAGAGTGACTTACAGTTAGTGAGTGCATACATTATTTTTTTATTTTTTTATACTGGAATCGAACCCACAACCCTGGCGTTGCAAATGCCATGCTCTACCAACTGAGCTACATCCCTGCCGGCCATTCCCTCCCCTACCCTGGGCCAATTGTGCGCCACCCCATGGGTCTCCCGGTCACGGCCGTCTACAACAGAGCCTGGATTCGAACCAGGATCTCTAGTGGCACAGCTAGCACTGCGAAAATTTTGACTCGGGAACAGAAGTGGAGAAATATGATTTATTTATTTCAGCATCTTGAGAGAATGCAAATGCGCAGTTAGATACCATCTGTAGAGGTGCTATCTTTATCGGCATCATAAAAAACGATAGTAGGGCCTCCCGAGTGGCACAGCGGTCTAAGGCACTGCATCGCAGTGCTTGAGGCGTCACTACAGACCCCGGTTTGATCCCAGGCTGTGTCACAACCGGCCGTGACCGGGAGTCCCATAGGGCAGCGCACAATTGGCCCAGCGTCGTCCGGGTTAGGGGAGGGTTTGGCTGGGGGGGCTTTACTTGGCTCATCGCGCTCTAGCAACTCCTTGTGGCGGGCCGGGTGCCTGCAGGCTGACTTCGGTCGTCAGTTGAACGGTATTTCCTCCGATACATTAGTGCAGCTGGCTTCCGGGTTAAGCGGGCCGGTGTTAAGAAGTGCGGTTTGGCAGGTGATGTTTCGGAGGACGCATGACTCGACCTTCGCCTCTCCCGAGCCCGTTGGGGAGTTGCAGCGATGAGACAAGATCGTAATTGGATATCGCGAATTTGGGGAGACAAAAATAAAAGAATCATAATAATAATATAGTATTTCAACCATAAAATATGCATCCAAGCCAAACTGAAATCTTATCAGAAAAATGTTGGGTCGTTTTCACAGATTTCTATTTCCTTACAACCGCTCAAACTGATTTTTCACAGAAAAGTGAATTTTCTCCCCGGTCCCTAAACGTCTTTGCTCCGCAAAAGAAGTAGAGATGACAGAGAAAACTTTACTGATGTCAACTACATTGAAGCATTCATTCTATCGATTTATTACATTATTCTGGTGAGCAAGGATTTATTTAGTCTTCTAGGGCAACATATAATGGCAGAAGAGAAGCTGCATGTATCTAGTTATAGACAAGTTGACTAACACATAGCCTACCAAAATGTCGTAAATTATAAGCTGAAACATAGCCTATCTAAATCAGGTCAAAAAATCTTCTGCCATCTCTGACTGTAGCCTACAGTGCATTTTCTATATTAGGGTCGGGTGTGGGCCTAAGATATTCACATTATCACATTTAGTCGGGCGGTTGCGGATGGGTTATTAGCAATTGCGGGTGAGTGTGGGTGAACAAACTGCTGACCCACGCACCACTAATAGGGGCAACCAATTTGTTTTGCTTGACTGCAAAACAGTTTATTCTGGCACATAGACTACTTTGAAGGTGAGGAACCATCTAACAACATGTTGTAAAATACTGAGCTTCACCTTTAATCTATCAAATTGTCATATACTAGCATAATATCTATGATAAGCAGATTTTGACCTTAACACATTTCTCCCTTCAATAGGCACCATGTGGAGCGTATTACTCCTTCTCCTGGTCCAACCTTTGCTCACCGACAGCATGGTCTGCCCTAGCAGCTGTATGTGCAACCTAGAGGGGGCCGTCAAATGTGTGGGCAACATCACGGACGTGCCCAAAGGTATGCCCACCAACATTTACCTACTTCAGCTGAATGGCACCAACATGAAGGTTCTGAACAAACAGAGTCTGGCCATGTTGCCCCTTATGCTGCGTTTCAGCATCAGCCACAGCCCCCTGGACACCATCCACCCTGAGGCCTTCCATGTGGCCCCGCAGCTCCTCTCCCTCAAGCTGTCATCCAACGCCCTCTCCAGCCTCCCTTCCCAGGTGTTCAGCCCCTTGGTCAGCCTGGAACAGCTACATCTGGATGGCAACCGTCTGGAGTCCATTGCTCCTGTGTTGTTTGAGGGTCTGGCCAACCTGAATGAACTGGACGTCAGTAACAACGCCATCGCTCACCTCGCCCCCGATGTTTTCCACTGGCTGAGTAGCCTGCGCTTCCTCAACCTGGGGAGAAACTCCCTGCAGCAGCTGCCCCCCACCTTGTTCCACTCATTGACAAAGCTGCAGTTCCTCATGCTCTACAACAACAAGCTAGAGGGACTGGAGGCAGGAGCCTTCGATGAGCTGGCCAACCTCCTGGAGCTCAAACTGCACAACAACCAGATCGCCCACATCCCCCCCGAGGTGTTCTGGGCCCTAGGCAACCTCATGACCCTCACCATGTCCTCCAACCAGCTCCAGGGCATCCCGAAGGAAAGCTTCTACCACCTTCCCAAACTCACCAAGCTCACCATCTACAAAAACCCTCTGCTGTCACTGCCTGATAAGTTGATGGGCCACATGCCCAGGATGAAGGAGTTCTACCTGTATTCCACCAACCTCAACACCGTGCCCTGGACCCTGTTTGCCAACATGAGCGGGATGGAGAGGCTCTCCCTGCACCTCAACAACAAGCTGAGAGAGCTGCCCCCTGACCTCTTTTGCTGCCTGCCCAACCTCCAGAAGCTTTCCCTCAAGTTCAACGACATCCAGGATCTACACCCAGATATCTTCTCCAAGCTGGCCAATGTGAACACTCTGCTCCTGAATGACAACAAGCTCCGCTCCCTTTCTGAGGACATATTTAAGGGCAACCCCAGTTTGGCCAGCATCGAGCTGAAGAACAACCAGCTGCAGAATCTTCCGGGAGAGGTCTTCTCTACTGCAGCGGTTTTAAGGGAGGTTACTTTGAGTGGCAACCCATGGGACTGCAGGTGTGGTATCAGAGACATTGCAAGTTGGATAAAGCTTAATGAAGGTGTGGTTAGTGATCGGACGGATGTGATATGTCATAATCCGTACCCTCTACTGCTCCGCCCACTCGGTTCCCTACTCGATGAAGAGTTTAAGTGTGACGTTACCACACCCTCGAGCAGCCGTACCACTCACTCTTCGACTGAATTGATCCATGTTTCCACTACAGCTGAAGCATCAGCTGCCAGGGAGACAGAGGCTGTAGAATTCACACCCACAACTACTGCATCCGAGGTACCATCAACCCAACAAACAGAAAATCCTACTGAGAGAGTCAGGTTCACCACAAGGGCTGTAGAATTCACACCCACAAATACTGAATCCGAGGCTCCATCAACCCAACAAACAGAAAATCCTACTGAGAGTGTCAGGTACACCACAAGGGCTGTAGAATTCACACCCACAACTACTGAATCCGAGGCTCCATCAACCCAACAAACAGAAAATCCTACTGAGAGTGTCAAGTTCACCACAACTGTGTTTAGGCGCACTACAACTGCCACACTGACCACCGACATTCTCGACATTCTTGACGACGACTCTGAATCGCTCCCCGTCCAACGAGGTGATATCCATGTCCTATCGCCACCCTTCCATGACAGGCTGGTGTTTGAGAACGGACTTGAGTTTGTGCACAACAACCGCCTGATGGGCTGGGTTTACCTGTGGACGCTGCCACCTAATGGGGCTTACGTTGGGTTTCTCATGGCTCTCCTTATCCTTCTGCTGGCCACAGGCGTGGCCCTGATTCTGGCTGCCATGTATGGGATGTACCGTCTCAACGAGGCCATGGAAGACCTAGTAGCAATACTCACAAACAGGAAACACACCATAATATCAGAGAGGAAGCAGAAAGACCAAGATAAACTGTAGCATCACCAAATGTGAAGATATAGTATGTGTCGAAAGTATCATTGTGGTGAAACAGTTTTGACAAGAATAGTGGAATAAAACCTTGGAAATCTGTCAATGTAAAGCACAAGCCAACATTGTCTGCATTGTGTGCAGTTCTTTAGATTTAGAAGACTGTCACTGACGACTTATTCATTAGGCATATCTAGTCTCCTCCCAGTGGTATGAGCTTTGAACAACAGGAACAAAGAATAATCATCTTAGGGGGAGAGGACAGTCACAACATTGGTCCAAAGGGCCAGAGCATTATAGACTTAGGCTAACTATTTGTATTATTATCGTGAAAATAACTGATGTCAGTATTGATGACTACACGGACCTAGCAAACAATTTCTCAATTTTGTTGGGTGAACCATGTGTCCACTAAGCAGTGGGTAAAATTAACTGCTAGAGTATCAGCTAAGCAACCTTGTATTACTCCTAGGAATTTGCCAGTCTCTATCACAGGATAAAGTCCAAATATATGCTTATACAGTATTCATCCCCCTTGGCGTTTTTCCTATTTTGTTGGATTACAACCTGTAATTTAAATGGATTTTTATTTGGTTTTCATGTAATGGACATACACAAAATAGTCCAAATTGGTGAAGTGAAATGGAAAAAAATTCTAAAAAATAAATAACGTAAAAGTGGTGCGTGCATATGTATTCACCCCCTTTGCTATGAAGCCCCTAAATAAGATCTGGTGCAACCAATTACCTTCAGAAGTCACATAATTAGTTAAATAAATTCCACCTTTGTGCAATCTAAGTGTCACATGATCTGTCACATGATCTCAGTATATATACACCTGTTCTGAAAGGCCCCAGAGTCTGCAACACCACTAAGCAAGGGGCACCACCAAGCAAGCGGCACCATGAAGACCAAGGAGCTCTCCTAACAGGTCAGGGACAAAGTTGTGGAGAAGTACAGATCAGGGTTGGGTTATAAAAAAATATCCGAAACTTTGAACATCCCACGGAGCACCATTAAATCCATTATTTAAAAAATGGAAAGAATATGGCACCACAACAAACCTGCCAAGAGAGGGCCGCCCACCAAAGCTCACAGACCAGGCAAGGAGGGCATTAATCAGAGAGGCAACAAAGAGACCAAAGATAACCCTGAAGGAGCTGCAAAGCTCCACAGCGGAGATTGGAGTATCTGTTCATAGGACCACTTTAAGCTGTACACTCCACAGAGCTTGGTTTTACGGAAGAGTGGCTAGAACAAATCCATGGCTTAAAGAACAAAATAAGCAAACACGTTTGGTGTTCGCCAAAAGGCATGTGGGAGACTCCCCAAACATATGGAAGAATGTACTCTGGTCAGATGAGACTAAAATTGAGCTTTTTGGCCATCAAGGAAAACGCTATGTCTGGTGCAAACCCAACACCTCTCATCACCCTGAGAACACCATCCCCACAGTGAAGCATGGTGGTGGCAGCATCATGCTGTGGCTATGTTCTTTATCGGCAAGGACTGGGAAACTGGTCAGAATTGAAGGAATGATGGATGGCGCTAAATACAGGGAAATTCTTGAGGGAAATCTGTTTCAGTCTTACAGAGATTTGAGACTGGGATGGAGGTTCACCTTCCAGCAGGACAATGACCCTAAGCATACTGTTAAAGCAACACTCGAGTGGTTTAAGGGGAAACATTTAAATGTCTTGGAATGGCCTAGTCGAAGCCCAGACCTCAATCCAATTGAGAATCTGTGGTATGGGGTGAATAGTTATGCACGCTCAAGTTTTCTGTTTTTTTGTCTTATTTCTTGTTTGTTTCACCCCAAAAAATATTTTGCATTTTCAAAGTGGTAGACATGTTGTGTAAATCAAATGATACAAACCCCCAAAAAATCCCTTTTAATTCCAGGTTGTATGGCAACAAAATAGGTAAAATGCAAAGGGGGGGTGAATACTTTCGCAAGCCACTGTATGCTTAAAGTAATGTCCAGATGGTGACAGTATGCACTCTTTCAGCGATACAAAGATTGGCAACATCTAACCAGTGGAAAATAAAGTTATTTAGGCTTATTTGGTAGACAGAAATGTGTCAGTTGATAAAGGTCATACTGTTTCTGCAGCTGGGGATAGTAAACTGCATGAATAAAAATGTCCTGATGTCATAAGATTATCTTATTCCTGCCTCTCCCACTAGCAGCTATGAGTGATCCTAATAGACCTGCATCTTACACACAGAGACACACACACACTTACAGAGAGACAAAATGTAAGTGAGGTACTGATTTCTTACTATTTAACTGTTCCGAGACATCTTGGTAGGCCAAGAGGTGTGAATTATGAAAATTAGGTGACTTTTGAAACAAGGTATTACTTAAGGGGCCATAAGCTTCCTGTATTGTAGGTGAGCTGATGCTTTTCTTTTGACTCACAAGACACTACAGACAGATATGATGATGCTCCTACCTCCATCTCAGTCCTAAAAATGGGAAGCTCAAGTACACCATTTCTCAATATCATAGTGTAGTAAGACATTTCTTGTTTGGAAATGTTCCTTCCAATGATCCTTCCAATGTTCCTTCCAAAACAAAAACAAGCATCAACCAAGCATCAACATGAAAAACTGTGTAATTCATGGCATTCATTTATCACCATGTACAAAGTTGCCTATCCTTCAGAACAAATGTTTTTTATCCATTAGCATTGTGTTGGCAGATCATTCTCATGTAGGCTATTTGAGAACTACACTGTTAAAATAGAAAGACTCAAAACACCATCATTGTGTAGTGAAACCATAAAAAATAGTGCACCTAAGCTGAGACCTGGTGTTTGGAGGGTGTTTGAATGTAAACCCAATGTAAGTGTTATAATACGCTGAATGTATTTGAAAACAGAATGGAAATTCAGAAAGTGGTTCTTCAATTTGAATATTGGTGTTTTTAAGATAGTCTTGTGAAAACCATTTTTGGTGTTTCAGTGCATGTAAAAGGCAGCATCAAAACACAAAAAGCATGTTTTGGCAGACTGTGTCTCATACAATCAAATGGTTTTGAAATGCCAATGGTTTATAGCGTAAATATTGATTGGTGATGATTTTATTTTAATTAACATTTTAAAGAAGACACTGGGAATTGAATACTTTTCCTAGGGTAGACAATGGCACTAATTATAGGCTACTGTTGCCAGGCCCATTGTGAGATTATAATGATGTTACAATCGAAATGTTGAGGGCTATGTATAGCCGATGTAACATGGGCCTTCATCACTGGTGGATGTGAACCCGGGTCTCCTGCTTGTCAAAACACTGTCTTAGTCCACTCAGTCAGTCTTCAGGACAAAACTGTTGTGCTGAACCACCCTTGTTACGCTGAGCACATGGGGCCCGATTCAGACTTGAGATAGACTTAACATGGACTCAATAAAACATGGACTTAACTAAAAAAATGTAAAGTCCATGTTAAATCAATTTATCTTAATTTTTTCTCTGCTTTGTTTAGACAGATTAGAAACAGGAGGAGACAGATTAAGGAGTGAAAGTGGGACTTTTGGGGCAGTAAGAAGGCACATTTATTTGGAATTTTACCCACTCAACCACACAGCCACGTACCGTGTGAAGAACTTGGGCCCCCATATCAGATTGTTTAGATTTAAGGCAAAATTTGAACTTCAGACATTGTGCTGCTTTACTGTTTAGAATTCCCCCCGTCTAGGGCATGGAGGTGGAGAGACGGTATTTGTGTCTGGTGTGCCCACTAGCAAACTCTATGGTCAAGTATAAAAACAGGCAAGTTTGCGGGGGCCTCCCCTGTTTTCCGGTCCTTCAGGAAAGAGCACAACAAACGCTGAGGTGAAACTCTCCAAAAGAATCCAAGAAAGTATGTGTCAATGACAATGTGAGTACAAAATGTTATTACATTGAAGAAAGAAACAGAAAAGGAATTTACTCAACAAGAACTAGCCAGCAGATCAGACCCGCTTGCTTACAGCTAGTGATGTTACGTTTGATACCGGCGCTCAGAGGCATGCGTCGAAATCGCTAAGCAGCTAACTTCGAAGATGTGTGCCGATGCGTGAATGACTTTATTAGCAGTACGTCATCAATGACGTCTGAAGCTTCGTTTGATCACGTGCTTTTTCAAACCGTGTGTTGCAAAATGCAAGATCCCACTGATTACGCCATTGTTCCGGTGCTTTTTCCGATTCCAAGCTGATTTCAAACACTGACCTCTACTGGACACCATACTTACAAATACAGTTAGGATTTTGTACAAAAGTTTCACCTAACCGGTAGCTTAGTAGATAGATGAGGGAACTATGTAACATTCATGGATGTGAGGGTATGGGGTCGAATCCCGTTGAAGGCACACTATTTAGAATTGTTTTCTTTCTACACTGTTGTTCAAATAATTTGTTTTATTTAGTATAGTATAAGCTTCTGTCTTAAGCATCCTAAATAATGCCATAGATTCAGTTTTTGAAAAATAGTAAACTTGAAGGCAAAAAAGGGAAGCATGATGTGAACTTAGTATTCCAACTGAGTAGACTACTAAAGCCAACGACATAACGCTGCGCCACGTGTTATAATGAAAACAACGGGTAAAAAATACCTCTATCTGATAATCACGCGCTGCTATTTATTGCTGACCAGCAGATGTCACTAATGTGCTTTGTGAACAGATAATGAAGCTCTGTGTAATGAACAGTTTTTTGGCACAATTTGGTGAAAGCGCTGAAGCCTTCAGAAAGCCTCGGTTTCCCATCACTACTTACAGCTAGCTGCACTAGGGTTGGACAGGCTTCGCACCCTGGTGCCGGTGCGAGATATGGCTCGGAAAACGTACCTCAATCCAGTAGCCAAGCAGCCATTGTGGAATGGCACGTCGCGTTGAACAACAAAGGAGCTGATTGTCTGACACTGCCATTCAAAAATGGCTGCTGTAGCTTCTGCTACCTAGTATTAGGACGAAAAGGACAGTTTTCTGGAAAAACTAGTTGGGATAATGGGACAATTCGGAGTACAATGCATTTCGCATCCCTGGATTGCGGTACACTACCAGTCAAAAGTTTGGACACACCTACTCATTCAAGGGTTTTTCTTTATTTTTACTATTTTTTACATTGTAGAATAATAGTGAAGACATCAAAACTATGAAATAACACATCTGGAATCATGTAGTAACCAAATAAATAAATCAGAATATATTTTATATTTGAGATTCTTTAAATAGCCACCCTTTGCCTTGATGACAGCTTTGCATTTTCTTGGCCTTCTCGCAACCAGCTTCATGAGGTAGTCACCTGGAATGCATTTCAATGAACAGGTGTGCGTTCTTAAAAGTTAATTTGTGGAATTTCTTTCCTCCTTAATGCGTTTGAGCCAATAAGTTGTGTTGTGACAAGGTAGGGGGGTATACAGAAGATAGCCCTATTTGGTAAAATACCAGGTCTATATTATGGCAAGAACAGCTAAAATAAGCAGAGAGAAACGACAGTCCATCATTACTTTAAGACATGAAGGTCAGTCAATCCGGAAAATGTCAAGAATTTTGAAAGTTTCTTCAAGTGCAGTCGCAAAAACCATCAAGCAATGTGTAGCACAACTCTTGATTAAGTGGTGTTACAACACACCATGTCATGTTTCAGAACACCTTAAATCTGTCCCATAGCCCCTTACAACCATGCGTTTCAAAACTCCAGCAAAGTTAAGGTTTCTGGCTTAGTTGCCATTAGTTTTAGTATTACAAAACACTTCATTTTAACAGTGTGTAAGTACTTGGAACAAAAGTACACTAAAGTCCCTAAAAGGGTTATAAAACCTGAAAAGTACAAACACAAAATACTTTGGATAATTAATGACCAATTCCAAGTGATTTAATATAAAACAAACAACGAACAAAACAGAATGAATTGCTGAAAAGCACCCAAGTTCATCACTATGGCGACCGGTGATTAAGCCTTTCCAGTACATTGAGCTCACATAACAGTGGGCAGAGATCACACTATTCACATCACTGACACACACTCAAATAGTTCACATCAAACACAGGACAGGAAATAGCAAGACTGGGTTTTTACCCATAACCATAAGTCACGAGAACTATGCCTTAAAAACAGCCATCATAGGTTAGGGTTAGAGTTTGATTCGTCATAATATTTTCAGTGAATAGGAAGTCATTGTAAACTGGCCAATCCAAACATTTCAATTCACAAAAGGGAATCTCCAAAAAATTGTCTGTGCACAGCATTTTAGCAGTAGCAACAAATCTGACCAAAATTAGGCTAGCACTAATGATAATGTATCAGGACCTACACAAACGTTTGTCTGTGTAAACCTTGCACAACCCATTACCTACATAAGTTGGCCTATTGCTCTTCTTGACTAATACAACTTCCCTGCAAAAACACCCTGTACAAAGGACAAGATAACACCCTTTCTTTTGCATGTTCCTTAATGATAATCTGTTACATCTGTATTTTGAAAATGCTGGTCACATAAAGTAAATGTTCTCGCTGCTGCTGGGTTGAGATATACATTAACTCTACCCATGCTATCTTGTTTAGTGTGTAGTGGGGGTATCACTGCCCTTACTCTGCGTATGAGTCGTAAAACAGATGGATTTCCCTTTTACAGCAACAGAGAAGAATGTTAATGAGAATAATAGGTTCATATACAACTTTCCTTTCTTTAGGTCTAATTAAGTGCAGATGATTCCCACTGTTCACCTCTAATGATCTAAAATTGTATTTCTGCAGAAGATTGAAGTTTCTTTGGAATATTGGAAGAGAAGATGTTAATACCCCTGCCTCTCCATCAGAAGTTAGTTATTATCTGGAAGGTTTGATTCCTAGTGCTGTATGCCTCTGAGCCATGCGTGAGAACCCCAGCCCCTACCCTTCCACCCCCATGATCAGGCTTTTGGTTATTAGCACATTGGGCAGCCCCTCCACCCCAACTGAAAGCCCACTGTCAGCATGTCAACGCCTAACACACATGCAAACTTACTCATGCACACACACAACTACAAAGTCCCATGCACACATACAGTATATCCCCCTCCACGACATTCTCAACAATCCTATACACATATACTGTAGATACAAATACATCCCCCCACATGCATGCCACAATTCCACACATGTAGACATTCAAATAGGCTCAAAGCCACACACATTCATGCAAGTAGTCCCAAGCACACACTCACACAACCACAATTACAGTCTTTTTACAGAAAGGGTGGGGCTTTCCCCTCACACAATCCCCCTACCATACTTCCCAAAAATATGTGTGTATGTGAGAGAGAGAAACAGACAGAGCACAGGGTGGTGCAAGCAAGCTTCAGTACATTACCTGAAAGTTTCAAGGGCACAGGGGGAAAAGATTGATTGAGGATGATGAACGTGATGATTAAGAGCTGAACAATGTGACGATGTGTGGTTCTGGAAGAGACTGGAATCTCTAGTTAAATCATATCTGACATTTCTGAAGAGAAGAGGGAGCACAGTGACGAGAGAGGATAAAAGATAGCAGACGCTCCCCACCAACTCATTTCTCCGTTCACTCAACTGCCAAGTACTGTACAAGGTAAGCTCTGCTCTACCATATAGCCTACAGCATTTTATTTTACAACAGTTAGCAGGACACTGGTTGACCTGGAGATTCCTAATCTTATTTTTTCTGTTGAAATGGCTTTCTGCTCATTTGAGAGAGAGATGGTCAAAAACTGTAATTATTATTAAAACTGTAATTATTATTAAGTGAGGTCGTCTATTTTATTGTGAAGTTTTAATTGTCCAAGCAAGAAAAAAAGCTATTATTACGATTAAAAAAGTAGACGACTGTAGAAGCATGGTTTTCTGAAACTATGACTTAACTGTATTATTTGGTCTTACTGTGTGCAAATTATGTGGGAAAGAACAGAAATGTGCTTTGAAGAGAGCTGAAACGCTCCTCTTTCAACCCTTAACCAATGTTTTTTCAGGATTTTTAGTAAAGAATTGTCTCATGTAATTTTCTATTACCTTTGTGATATTGTTTTAGTCTGTGCAACTCTCCCCATATACCCACCCTCCAATTTGTTGGATGGATCTTTGTGACGGGCAAAGTGCTGATGCTTCAGTCCTGGAAATGGGGGAAAAAATCACAGCAATTAATGGTGAACTGGAAATGTTTTACAATGTCAAATATTCCAGTCCAGTCCAGTCCAGACTGTGGTTTGGTGAGACTGTGACTGATTATATCAGAGAGGAGATGGTTTAAATGTATGCAGTCTTTCAAATAGGGACCTTATGAATTTGAATTTTGCTGAGGAGTCAGAAGAGGCATATCAATCTCAGAATTAGCCATGTTTGCCAATGGTGCTGTTCAGTCATATCTGCTATGTCTTCCCTCCCAACACTTAGAGGGGAACAGCGATAGGATAACGTTCAACTACAATTTCCTAAGAGGAAACATCTGTGTTAGAGTCAGTAATGTAATTACAGTGCATTCGGAAAGTATTCAGACCCCTTAACTTCTTCCACATTTTGTTATGATAGCCTTATTCTAAAATGGATTAAATCATTTTTTTCCCCTCATCAATCTACACACAATACCCCATAATGACAAAGCAAAAACACGTTTTTAGAACATTTTGCAAATATTAAAATAAAATTATGATATGAAATATTACATTTACATAAGTATTCAGACCCTTTACTCTGTACTTTCTTGAAGCACCTTTGGCAGCGATTATAGCCTCAAGTCTTCTTGGGTATGACGCTACAAGCTTGGCACACCTGTATTTGGGGAGTTTCACCCATTCTTCTCTGCTGATCCTCTAAAGCTCTATCAGGTTCGATGGGGAGCGTAGCTGCACAGCTATTTTCAGGTCTTTCCAGAGATGTTTGATCGGGTTCAAGTCTGGGCTCTGGCTGGGCCACACAAGGACATTCAGAGACTTGTCCCGAAACCACTCCTGCGTTGTCTTGGCTGTGTGCTTAGGGTCATTGGAGCAGGTTTTCATCAAGGATCTCTGTACTTTGCTCCGTTCATCTTTCCCTCGATCCTGACTAGTCTCCAAGTCCCTGCTGCTGAAAAACATGCTTCACTGTAGGGATGGTGCCAGGTTTCCTCCAGATGTGATGCTTGGCATTCAGGCCAAAGAGTTCAATCTTGGTTTCATCAGACCAGAGAATCTTGTTTCTCATGGTCTGAGAGTATTTAGGTGCCTTTTGGCAAACTCCAAGCGGGCTGTATTGTGCCTTTTACTGAGGAGTGGCGTCCGTCTGGCCACTCTACCATTAAGGCCTGATTGGTGGAGTGCTGCAGAGATGGTTGTCCTCCTGGAAGGTTCTCCCATCTCCACAGAGGAACTCTGGAGCTCTTTCAGAGTGAACATCGGGTTCTTGGTCACCTCCCTGACCAAGGCTCTTCTACCCGATTGCTCAGTTTGGGCAGCCAGCTCTAGGAAGAGTCTTGGTGGTTCCAAACTTCTTCCATTTAAGAAAGATGGAGTTCACTGTGTTCTTGGGGAACTTCAATGCTACAGAAATGTTTTGGTACCCTTCTCCAGATCTGTACCTCAACACAATCCTTTCTCGGAGCTTTACGGACAATTCCTTCGACCTCATGGCTTGGTTTTTGCTCTGACATGCACTGTCAACTGTGGGACCTTATATAGACAGGTGCGTGCCTTTCCAAATCATGTCTAATCAATTGAATTTACCACAGATGGACTCCAATCAAGTTGTAGAAACATCTCAAGGATGATCAATGGAAACAGGATGCACCTGAGCTCAATTTCAGGTCTCATAGCAAAGGGTCTGAATACTTATGTAAATAAGGTATTTATTTTATATATATAGTGAGGAAAAAAAGTATTTGATCCCCTGCTGATTTTGTACATTTGCCCACTGACAAAGAAATGATCAGTCTATCATTTTAATGGTAGGTTTATTTGAACAGTGAGAGACAGAATAACAACAAAAAAATCCAGAAAAACACATGTCAAAAATGTTATAAATTAATTTGCATTTTAATGAGGGAAATAAGTATTTGACCCCTCTGCAAAATGTGACTTAGTACTTGGTGGCAAAACCCTTGTTGGCAATCACAGAGGTCAGATGTTTCTTGTAGTTGGCCACCAGGTTTGCACACATCTCAGGAGGGATTTTGTCCCACTCCTCTTTGCAGATCTTCTCCAAGTCATTAAGTATTCGAGGCTGACGTTTGGCAACTCAAACCTTCAGCTCCCTCCACAGATTTTCTATGGGATTAAGGTCTGGAGACTGACTAGGCCACTCCAGGAACTTAATGTGCTTCTTCTTGAGCCACTCCTTTGTTGCCTTGGCCTTGTGTTTTGGGTCATTGTCACGCTGGAATACCCATCCAAGACCCATTTTCAATGCTCTGGTTGAGGGAAGGAGGTTCTCACCCAAGATTTGACGGTACATGGCCCCGTCCATCGTCCCTTTGATGCGGTGAAGTTGTCCTGTCCCCTTAGCAGAAAAACACCCCCAAAGTATAATGTTTCTACCTCCATGTTTGACGGAGGGGATGGTGTTCTTGGGGTCATATGCAGCATTCCTCCTCCTCCAAACACGGCGAGTTGAGTTAATGCCAAAGAGTTCCATTTTGGTCTCATCCAGTTCTCCTCTGAATCATTCAGATGTTCATTGGCAAACTTCAGACGGGCATGTACAGTGGGGAAAAAAAGTATTTAGTCAGCCACCAATTGTGCAAGTTCTCCAACTTAAAAAGAAGAGAGAGGCCTGTAATTTTCATCATAGGTACACGTCAACTATGACAGACAAAATGAGGAAAAAAAATCCAGAAAATCACATTGTAGGATTTTTAATGAATTTATTTGCAAATTATGGTGGAAAATGAGTATTTGGTCAATAACAAAAGTTTCTCAATACTTTGTTATATACCCTTTGTTGGTAATGACACAGGTCAAACGTTTTCTTCACAAGGTTTTCACACACTGTTGCTGGTATTTTGGCCCATTCCTCCATGCAGATCTCCTCTAGAGCAGTGATGTTTCGGGGCTGTCGCTGGGCAACACGGACTTTCAACTCCCTCCAAAGATTTTCTATGGGGTTGAGATCTGGAGACTGGCTAGGCCACTCCAGGACCTTGAAATGCTTCTTACGAAGCCACTCCTTCGTTGCCCGGGCGGTGTGTTTGGGATCATTGTCATGCTGAAAGACCCAGCCACATTTCATCTTCAATGCCCTTGCTGATGGAAGGAGGTTTTCACTCAAAATCTCACGATACATGGCCCCATTCATTCTTTCCTTTACACGGATCAGTCGTCCTGGTCCCTTTGCAGAAAAACAGCCCCAAAGCATGATGTTTCCACCCCCATGCTTCACAGTAGGTATGGTGTTCTTTGGATGCAACTCAGCATTCTTTGTCCTCCAAACACGACGAGTTGAGTTTTTACCAAAAAGTTATATTTTGGTTTCATCTGACCATATGACATTCTCCCAATCCTCTTCTGGATCATCCAAATGCACTCTAGCAAACTTCAGACGGGCCTGGACATGTACTGGCTTAAGCAGGGGGACACGTCTGGCACTGCAGGATTTGAGTCCCTGGCGGCGTAGTGTGTTACTGATGGTAGGCTTTGTTACTTTGGTCCCAGCTCTCTGCAGGTCATTCACTAGGTCCCCCCGTGTGGTTCTGGGATTTTTGCTCACCGTTCTTGTGATCATTTTGACCCCACGGGGTGAGATCTTTCGTGGAGCCCCAGATCGAGGGAGATTATCAGTGGTCTTGTATGTCTTCCATTTCCTAATAATTGCTCCCACAGTTGATTTCTTCAAACCAAGCTGCTTACCTATTGCAGATTCAGTCTTCCCAGCCTGGTGCAGGTCTACAATTTTGATTCTGGTGTCCTTTGACAGCTCTTTGGTCTTGGCCATAGTGGAGTTTGGAGTGTGACTGTTTGAGGTTGTGGACAGGTGTCTTTTATACTGATAACAAGTTCAAACAGGTGCTATTAATACAGGTAACGAGTGGAGGACAGAGGAGCCTCTTAAAGAAGTTGTTACAGGTCTGTGAGAGCCAGAAATCTTGCTTGTTTGTAGGTGACCAAACACTTATTTTCCACCATAATTTGCAAATAAATTCATTAAAAATCCTACAATGTGATTTTCAGGATTTTTTTTCTCATTTTGTCTGTCATAGTTGACGTGTACCTATGATGAAAATTACAGGCCTCTCTCATCTTTTTAAGTGGGAGAACTTGCACAATTGGTGGCTGACTAAATACTTTTTTTCTCCACTGTATATGTGCTTTCTTGAGCAGGGGGACCTTGCGGGCGCTGCAGGATTTCAGTCCTTCACGGCGTAGTGTGTTACCAATTGTTTTCTTGGTGACTATGGTTCCAGCTGCCTTGAGATCATTGACAAGATCCTCCCGTGTAGTTCTGGGTTGATTCCTCTCCGTTCTCATGATCATTGCAACTCCACAAGGTGAGATCTTGCATGGAGCCCCAGGCCGAGGGAGATTGACAGTTATTTTGTGTTTCTTCCATTTGCGAATAATCGCACCAACTGTTGTCACCTTCTCACCAAGCTGCTTGGCGATGGTCTTGTAGCCCATTCCAGCCTTGTGTAGGTCTACAGTCTTGTCCCTGACATCCTTGGAGAGGTCTTTGGTTTTGGCCATGGTGGAGAGTTTGGAATCTGATTGATTGATTGCTTCTGTGGACAGGTGTATTTTATACAGGTAACAAACTGAGATTAGGAGCACTCCCTTTAAGAGTGTGCTCCTAATCTCAGCTCGTTACCTGTATAAAAGACACCTGGGAGCCAGAAATCTTTCTGATTGAGAGGGGGTCAAATACTTATTTCCCTCATTAAAATGCAAATCAATTTATAACATTTTTGACATGCGTTTTTCTGGATTTTTGTTGTTGTTATTCTGTCTCTCACTGTTCAAATAAACCTACCATTAAAATTATAGACTGATAATTTCTTTGTCAGTGGGCAAACGTACAAAATCAGCAGGGGATCAAATACTTTTTTCCCTCACTGTATATATATATATTTGCAAACGTTTCTAAAAACCTTTTTTCGCTTCGTCATTATGGGGTACTGTGTGTAGATTGAGGATTTTTATTTATTTAAGAATAAGTCTGTAACATAACAAAATGTGGAAAAAGTCAAGGGGTCTGAATACTTTCCGAATGCACTGCTGCTATAGTCAATACTGACCAATTTGGACTACCAATAAAATGTTAATGCGGTGGTTGTCATGTATCCACAGGGGAGCAGCGTGTTGCAAACACACCCACAGGTTGCTATGGTTATGATGAGGAACATGCAACCTAATGCAAAAGTTATTCAAACCTACTTCAAATGGTATGATAGGATATTTTTGATAGGAAACTGGAACTAGGCTATGTTATTGCTACTTTATAGAGAGAACCTCAAAGCAAATAGGCTACATACTGACTGAACACAAAATATATTGAAACATCTGGGAAACTCCAGGAACGGTTTTATGTTCCTACTTCTTTGATGTAGAAATAAATTACGAAAAATAAATAAAACACAATTCCTCTGTGGCTGTGTTCAATGGAAGGACAAACACGCTGTCTTTGAAACACGGTTCCTCTGAAAGACTCTTTAAAATAACATTCCGCTGCCATTTGACTTTAATAATGGACCATGGTCTGTATGGAGAGAGAACCAAACCAAACAGACAATAATGTATGCAGAGCTGTGTATCTGCTGCAACCCTGTGCCATTACAAACAGTCCAAACAGTCCACATCCCCAGAACGCTGCAGTCACTCTGTCTGCTAATGCTGTGGCCTAGAACACTTGTGGTGGTGAATTAAGCCGCACTTAAAAGTATTATATTTTATGTTGAATTTTGCACTTATTTTACTTTGAAACTTTTATTCAATTACTACACTCTTACAGTGCCTTCAGAAAGTATTCATACCTCTTGACTTATTCCACATTTTGTTGTTACAGCTTGAATTCAAAATGGATAAAAAAATAAATGTTTCTCACCCATCTACACACAATACCCCATAATGACAAAGTCGGATTGCCAGATGGTGAAGTGTGAGTCATCACTCCAGAGAACGCGTTTCCACTGCTCCAGAGTCCAATGGCGGCGAGCTTTACACCACTCCAGCCGGTGCTTGGCTTTGCGCATGGTGCCATGGAAACCCATGGTGCCATGCTCGGCCATGGAAACCCATTTTATGAAGCTCCCAACGAACAGTTATTTTGCTGACGTTGCTTCCAGAGGCAGTTTGGAACTCAGTAGTGAGTGTTGCAACCGAGGACAGACGATTTGTAAGCACTACGCGCTTCAGCACTCAGGAGTTCCCATTCTGTGAGCCACTTTGTGGCCGAGCCGTTGTTGCTCCTAGACATTTCCACTTCACAATAACAGCACTTACAGTTGACCGGGGCAGCTCTAGCAGGGCATAATTTTGACGAACTTACTTGTTGGAAAGGTGGCATTCTATGACGATGCCTCGTGGAAAGTCACTGAGCTCTTCAGTAAAGGCCATTCTACTGCCAGTGTTTGTCTATGGAGATTGCATGGCGGTGTGCTCGGTTTTATACACCTGTCAGCAACTGTTATGGCTGAAATAGCCGAATCCACTAATTTGAATGGGTGTCCACATACTTTTGTATATATATCGCTGTGGAGCAGGTTTTCATCAAGGATCTCTCTGTACTTTGCTCCGTTCATCTTTGCCTCGATCCTGACTTGTCTCCCAGTCCCTGCCGCTGAAAAACATCCCCACAGCATGATGCTGCCACCACCATGTTTCACCGTAGGGATGGTGCCAGGTTTCCTCCAGACGTGACGCTTGGCATTCAGGCCAAAGAGTTCAGTGTTGGTTTCATCAGACCAGAGAATCTTTAGGTGCCTTTTGGCAAACTCCAAGCGGGCTGTCATGTGCCTTTTACTGAGGAGTGGCTTCCATCTGGCCACTCTACCATAAAGGCCTGATTGGTGGAGTGCTGCAGAGATGGTTGTCCTTCTGAAAGGTTCTCCAATCTCCACAGAGGAACTCTGGAGCTCTGTCAGAGTGACCATCGGGTTCTTGGTCACCTCCCTGACCAAGGCCCTTCTCCCCCGATTACTCAGATTGGCCGGGCGGCCAGCTCTAGGAAAGGTCTTGTTGGTTCCCAACATCTTCCATTTAAGAATGATGGAGGCCACTGTGTTCTTGGGGACCTTCAATGCTGTAGACATTTTTTGGTACCCTTCTCCGGATCTGTGCCTCGACAAAATCCTGTCTCGGAGCTCTACGGACATGCCTTGGTTTTTGCTCTGACATGCACTTTCAACTGTGGGACCTTATAGACAGGTCCCACAGTTGACAGAACATGTACAATCACTGAATTTATCACAGGTGGACTCCAATGAAGTTGTTGAAACAGCTCAAGGATGATCAATAGAAACAGGATACACCTGAGCTCAATTTCGAGTCTCTAGCAAAGGGTCTTATATAAATAAGGTATTTTATGTTTTTTATTTTTAATACATTTGCAAAAAAATCTAAACCTGTTTTCGCTTTGTCATTATGGGGTATTGTGTGTAGATTGCTGATAATTTAAAAAAATATCAATTTTACAATAAGGCTGTAACGTTAGAAAATGTGGAAATAGTCAAGGATTCTGAATACTTTCCGAAGGCTCTGTATACTGTAATTGTATGTGAAGGGTACAGAGATGAGGTAGTCATTCAAAAATAATTCTAAAAACTATTATTGCACACAGAGCGAGTCCATGCAACTTATTATGTGACTTGTTAAGCAAATTTTTACTCCTAAACATATTTAGGCTTGCCATAACAAAGGAGTTGAATACTTATTGACTCAAGACATTTCAGCTTTTTATTTTTTATTAATTTGTAAACATTTATTAAAACATAATTCCACTTTGACATTATGGGGTATTGTGTGTAGGCCAGTGTCACAAAATCTCAATTTAATCAATTTAAAATTCATGCTGTAACATAACAAAATGTGGAAAAATTTAAGGGGTGTGTAGCGGATGATTCGGACGGAGTCAGGCGCAGGAGGTGTGAATCACAGAATATGGTTTATTCGTCCAATACAGTAGTTAGCAGCAATGCGTACTGGGAAAACAAAAACACACAGGTGAATATCCCAACGATAAAAGTAAATAATGTTCAACCGAGCTAGCGACACCTCCACATGGAAACAATAACACACAAAGACATGGGGTGCAGAAGGAATACTTATACAGAGACTGATGAGGGGATATGAACCAGGTGTGTGTGAAAAACAAGACAAAACAAATGTGATGATGAAAAGAGGAGCGGCAGTGGCTAGAAGGCCGGTGATGATGAATGCCGAAGCCTGCCCGAACAAGGAGAGGAGGCAGCTTCGGAGGAAGTCGTGACAGTACCCCCTGCCTCGGGGACGGCCAGGAGGACGCAGAGCAGGGCGAGCCGGATGGCGACGGTGGAAATCCCGCAACAGGGAGGGATCGAGGACATCCTTTACTGGGACCCAGCACCGCTCTTCCGGACCGTACCCCTCCCACTCCACAAGGTACTGAAGGCCCACCACCTGATGCCTCTAATCCAGGATGGAACGGACGGAGTACGCTGGGACCTCCCGCACCTCAGACTCCTGGAGCAGACCAGCCACCACCGGCCTGAGGAGAGACACATGAAACAAGGGGTTAATACGGTAATCAGGAGGGAGCAGCAACCTATACGTGACCTTGTTCACTCTCAGTACTTTGAACGGCCCCAGAAACCGCGGGCTCAGCTTCCGGCAGGGCAGGTGGAGGGGCAGGTTCCGGGTCGAGAGCCAGACTCGATCACCCGGTACAAAGACCGGAGCCTCACTGCGGTGGCGGTCAGCATTGGCCTTCTGGCGACGCACAGCGCGCTGGAGGTGGACGTGGGCGGTGTTCCACGTCTCCTCCGCGCGGCGAAACCAGTCGTCCACCGCAGAAGCTTTGGTCTGGCTCGGATGCCACGGTGCCAGGACCGGCTGATACCCTAAAACACATTGAAATGGTGACAGGAGAGTGGAGGAGTGGCGGAGAGAGTTGTGGGCATATTCAGCCCATGGCAAGAACACCGACCACTCCCCCGGCCGGTCCAGGCAGTAGGACCGCAGGAACCTACCCACATCCTGATTCACCCGTTCCACCTACCCATTAGATTTGGGGTGAAACCCAGAGGTTAGGCTGACCAAGACCCCCAGACGTTCCATAAACGCCTTCCAGACCCTAGACGTAAACTGGGGACCCCGGTCAGACACTATGTCCTCTGGCACCCCGTAGTGCCGGAAGACGTGAGTAAACAGGGCTTCCGCAGTTTGCAGGGCCGTGGGGAGACTGGGCAGAGGAAGGAGGCGGCAGGCTTTAGAGAAGCGGTCTCCAATGACCAGGATGGTGGTGTTACCCTGGGAGAGGGGAAGATCAGTTAGAAATTGATCGATAAGTGGGACCATGGCCGTTGTGGAACTGGTAAGGGATGTAACTTATATAATATAATAATATAATATATAATAATAATATGCCATTTAGCAGACGCTTTTATCCAAAGCGACTTACAGTCATGCGTGCATACATTTTTGTGTATGGGTGGTCCCGGGTATCGAACCCACTACCATGGCGTTACAAGCGCCGTGCTCTACCAGCTGAGCTTCAGAGGACCACACTGGAAGGTGCCTAGTTGCCTTACTCTGAGCGCACACCGAGCAGGAGGAGACATACACCCTCGTCCTTAGCCAAGGTAGGTCCACCAGTGCTTCCCGGTCAGGCAGCGCACTGTACAGCCGATGCCTGGGTGACCAGAGGAGGGGGACGTGTGTGCCCAATAGACAAGACAATCACGGACACTAGACGGCACGTACCGAAGCCCAGCTGTGCACTGAGGTGGAGATGGCTCTGTGCGTAACGCCCGCTCTATGTCCGCGTCCACCGCCCACACCATCAGCGCCACAATGCAGGAGGCCGGGAGTATGGGGTTGTTGTCAATGGGCCTCTCCTCTGTGTTGTACAGCCGTGACAGTGCATCTGCCTTCACGTTCTTAGTGCCTGGTATATAGGACAGTGTGAAATCAAACCGGGTGAACAAGGCCCACCTGGCCTGGCGAGGGTTCAGCATCCTCGCTGCCCGCATGTACTCCAGGTTACGGTGGTCAGTCCAGACGAGGAAAGGGTGTTTAGCCCCCTCGAGCCAGTGCCTCCACGCTGTCAGGGCTCCGACAACAGCCAACAGCTCCCGATCACCAACGTCATAGTTCTGCTCTGCCGGGCTGAGCTTCTTAGAGAAGAAGGCACAGGGGCGGAGCTTGGGTGGCATACCCAAGCGTTGGGAAAGGACAGCGCCTACCCCTACCTTGGACGCGTCCACCTCCACTATGAACGGCAATGATGGATCGGGATGGGCCAGTACCGGGGCTGAGGTGAACAGAGCCCTCAGGTTACTGAAAGCCCTGTCAGCCTCAGCAGACCAGCGGAGCTGGGACGGCCCACCCTTCAACAGAGAGGTGATGGGGGCTGTGACCTTGCCAAAGCCCCAGATAAACCTCCGATAGTAATTGGCAAAGCCAATGAAGCGCTGCACCTCCTTTACCGTGGTTGGAGTCGGCCAATTACGCACCTGAGGTGGTGATGTGGTATCCGAGGAAGGAGACGGATTGTTGGAAGAACAGACTTTTTCTGCCTAGGCATACAGGTCATGCTCCAACAGTCGTCCAAGCACTCTGCGAACCAGGGAACACATGCTGAGCGCGCGTAGCGAAATACACCAGGATGTCATCAATGTAGACCACCACACCGCGACCAAGCATGTCCCGAAACACCTCATTCACAAAGGACTGGAAGACTGATGGAGCATTCATCAACCCGTACGGCATCACCAGGTATTCATAATGCCCCGTGGTTGTGCTAAATGCTGTCTTCCATTCATCCCCTTGCCAGACACACACCAGGTTGTACGCACTCCTGAGATCAAATTTTGTGAAGAAGCGCGCCCCTTGCATTGATTCGATCACAGAGGAAATGAGAGGTAGAGGGTAACTATAGCAAATGGTAGTTTGATTAAGTGCACGGTAATCAATGCAAGGGCGCAGACCCCCGTCTTTCTTCTTCACGAAAAAGAAACTTGAGGAGGCGGGTGAAGTGGAGGGACGTTTGAACCCCTGACACAGGGACTCAGAGACGTATGTCTCCATAGCCTCCATTTCAGCCTGCGACAGGGGATATATATGACTCCTGCGAGGCACAGCATCTAACCGGAGGTTTATCGCACAATCCCCCGCCCGATGGGGTGGTAATTTGGTCACATGCTTTTTGGAAAAAGCGTGCGCCAAATCGAGGTATTCGGGGGAAATACGCACTGTGGAGGCATTGTCTGGACTTTCCACCGTGGTCGCACCAACGGAAACAGCTAGACACCTACCCTGAAACTCTCACGACCACCCCGGGAGAGCCCTCTGTGGCCATGAAAAGGTGGGGTCATGTAGTGTTAGCCAGGGAAGGCCCAGCACCTCAATAATATGAAACGTGATTTGCTCCTTAAGGGTCTCCTGCGTAATCAAAGTGACTGGTGCTGTAACCTCACTAACAAAACCTGACCCTAATGATCGATTGTCAAGTGCTTTGATGGGCAATGGAATAGACAGGGGAACCAATGTGATACGTAGACTAAGAGCTAAAGACCTGTCCATAAAGTTATTCTTGAACGCTGCACCACCCAGCTCCATCGGAACGTGAGCCGGGGTGAGGGGGGGTGAAACGGGCAGGCCCCTTCCAGGTTGTCCAACCGGATGGCCATGTCCACCAGTTGGTCGAAGGTCAGAGTGGTATCCCGGCAGGCTAGCTCCCTTCGGATGTCCTCATGCAGGCTGCATTGGAATTGGTCGATGAGGCACCGTTCGTTCCACCCAGACCCAGCCACTAGAGTTCTAAACTCCAGGGCAAAGTCTTGCGTCCCCTGCCTCAGATGGAACAGACGCTCGCCCGCCTCTCTTCCTTCGGGGGGATGATCAAAGACTGCCCGGAAGAGGCGAGCGAACTCTCTGTAGTTGTCCAACGCGTCTCCTCCTTCTCTCCAGACTGCGTTGGCCCACTC
This sequence comes from Coregonus lavaretus, assembly GCF_964263955.1. NCBI lineage: Eukaryota > Metazoa > Chordata > Actinopteri > Salmoniformes > Salmonidae > Coregonus > Coregonus lavaretus. The sequence continues at coordinate 26,095,098 of NC_139993.1, read as the reverse complement.
TAGGGATTTCCCCGAGAGGCAAGAGACGAGGGCGGACACCTTCTCCCGATCCGATGAAGCAGGGCTGATGGTGTTGAAAGGAGACGAGGGAGGAAACACTGGCAGCAGGCAGCTGTCCCATCGTATTCCCTCGGTCGAGACAGGTGAATACCACTGGGTGCTGGTATGTGGGTGGCTGGATCCGGTCCCTCAGCTGGTTCCGCAAGGTCGGGTCCTCTCCTCTCCAAGCGCTGAATGGCCTGGAGAACCATAAAACTACATAATGCTCAACCGAGCTAGCGACACCTCCACATGGAAACAATAACACACAAAGACATTAGGAGCAGAGGGAATACTTATACAGAGACTGATGAGGGGATATGAACCAGGTGTGTGTGAAAAACAAGACAAAACAAATGTAATGATAAAAGAGGAGTGGCAGTGGCTAGAAGGCCGGTGACGACGAATGCCGAAGCCTGCCCGAACAAGTAGAGGAGACAGCTTCGGAGGAAGTCGTGACAGGGTGTGAATACTTTCTGAAGGCAATGTAGAAAAAAGCGTTCCAAAAGGGTTCTGCAGCGGTCCCCATATGATGACTCCGAATAAGCATTTTGGTTCTAGATAGCACCTTTTTTGTAAGAGTGTAACATGTTAGGGGCCTCCCGAGTGACTCAGCGGTCTAAGGCACTGTATCGCAGTGCTAGAGGCATCACTACAGGCCCGGGTTCGATCCCAGGCTGTGTCGCAGCCGGCTGCGACCGGGAGACCCATGAGCGGGCGCACAATTGTCCCAGCGTCATCCGGGTTAGGGGAGGGTCCCATTGCGCTCTAGCGACTCCTTGTGGCAGGCCGGGCGCATGCATTCTGACTTCGGTCGCCAGCTGTACGGTGTTTCCTCCGACACATTGGTGCGGCTGGCTTCCGGGTTAAGCGAGCAGTGTGTCAAGAAGCAATGTGGCTTAGCGGGGTCGTGTTTCAGAGGACGCATGGCTCTCGACCTTCGCCTCTCCCGAGTCTGTATGGGAGTTGCAGCGATGGGATAAGACTGTAACTATCAATTTGAGGAGAAAAAGGGGTAAAAAGTACAACAACAAAAACTACAACAAAAACAAGCATGTAACATGATATAAGACATTTTTCCTCATAATACTTGGTTATTTCTGCTTCCTTCAGCTTACTTGAAGCATTTACTGTGAGTAGCTACGAGTGTCTGCTAAACTGACAAAAAAAAAATTGTAAAAAATGCCAGACCTTTAAGCTGGTGTTAGGCTGGTGGACTAGTATGTCTGTTCAGATGGTACTAAGTGTAGGAATAATGTGGTAAGAATGTTGGGTGAGACATTAGTCTTTCTAACTTTAGACTCTGGGAATGGAAAAATTCTTAGAAATAATAGCCTAGTCATTGTGGATCCAATCAAAGAAAAAAATCACATGAAAACCAAAACATCACATTTTTGTGCATCACACACCTTTTATTTTAAACTATGAATGTATGATACTATTTTCAGTTTACCCTCATTTGAACAGAAAGTTGTTACTTTTTGCTACTATTAAGTTAACAGTCCCATTAAGCCATTAACTTAACGATTAAGTACTATTAAGTCAACAGATGGCCTGATTCCAGTACAAAATGGTAGATGCTAAATATAGCCCATTTAATGGTCTATTTAGCTCGCACCCTCCCATGCGTGTTATATCCACATGATCCCAATTTAACAAGACACAATTTCAAGAATTGATGATGCAGCCGTATTTGTCTAATATATTTTTGACTTCACTCTACTTTAATTTATTAGGTCTTTTTTTAATGTGGATTTTTTCTTCAGTGTTGCTCATACTGTTTTATAAACTTGACATGTTTGCGTGTGCATGGCATCAAATAAAGCTACCCACAGGGCATAGACGTCAATTCAACATCTATTCCAGGTTGGTTTAACGTAATTTCAGTGAAATGGAAACCACGTTGATTCAACCAGTGTGTGCCCAGTGGGTAACCACTCTTTTCATATTTTCTAGGACCATCAATGGACCTGCCAATCAACCTCCACATCTTTCTCCTCCTCCTTGCCATCAGTGGAGTTCTTGGAGCGTGCCCAGATGAATGCCAGTGCAGAGACTACAAAATCCTCTGCCAAGGCAGGTCAATCACAGAGTTTCCCTCCTCAGTGCCTGGCTCCACCACCACCTTCTACATCTCCAACACCAACATCACCACTCTCAAACCTGATGACTTGGCTGATTTTGCCGAGGCCCTTGGCATCTTCGTTTTCAAAGACACTGGGATCAGAGAGGTATTCCCTGGCACCTTTGACCTCACCCATAACCTGGGTGCCCTGGGCTTCATAGGCACCGAGCTGAATGACCTGCCTGAGGCCCTGTTTCTAAATTTGGTGAAGCTGGAATCTCTGACTCTGAGCGGCAACAAGCTCCTGGTGCTTCGCCCCGCCTGGCTTTACTCCCTCGCTGCTCTGAGGACCCTGGACTTCAGCAAGAACCTCATCACGTCTGTACCAGAAAAGGCCTTTCGCTCTGTCACTCAGCTGGAGCATCTCACCCTGGCCAGGAACAACATCAACCAACTCTCCAGGGACACCTTCAGGGGCCTGAGCAAGATCAAATCCCTGCGTCTGAACCGGAACGCTCTTAGGGCGATCCCTGCCGGAGCATTTGATGACCTGGTAAACCTGGAGGAGCTCTCTCTGCAGGATAACGCCATCACTCATCTCCCCGCTAACCTGTTCTCCCAGCTGCAGAGCCTACAGAAGCTTTATCTCTCCAACAACCGGCTAACTTCCCTCCCAGAGGGGATTCTCCTCAACCTCCCTAACTTGGCCCAGATCTCCCTGTATGAGAACGAGCTCCAGAGTCTGTCCCCAGGAGTGTTCGGCCACATGGCCGTGAGGGAGCTGTGGCTGTATGACAACAGGCTGACCCGCCTGGAGGACCACACCTTCAGCAACCTGACCCAGCTGCGTCTGCTGGTACTGAGCCGGAACCAGATCAGCTCTGTGTCTCCCGGGGCCTTCAGTGGGCTGGCAGAGCTGGGGGAAGTGTCCCTGCACACCAACCTCCTCACCAGCCTGCAGGAGGGCACCTTCCAGGGTCTGCCCAAGCTGGTAAACATCTCCCTGGAGCACAACTACATCCGCTCCCTTCCTGCCAGGCTTCTCCAGGGCCACTCCCACCTTGGCCAGCTGGACCTCCACAACAACTCCCTCCCCAACCTGCCCTCAGAGCTCCTCAGCACCCTCACAGTGGCCAAGGAGGTGCTGCTCGCTGAAAACCCCTGGAAGTGTGACCAGGACATCGTGCCACTTCGGGACTGGCTGACACGGAACCCCACCAAGGCTAACCTCAGCACTGTGGTGTGCCTCACGCCCTCTGTCTTAAGCGGTGACAGCATAGCCCAACTGACTGACGAGGAGCTGACGTTGTTCACTCCGACCGCCGTCCCTGATATCACCCCGACAGAAAAGAGGAGGAAGCCCCACACCCCCCCTCCCAAGAGGAGCACCCCCTCCCCTGCTGCAGAGGCCACGCCCACCCAGGAGCAGGGGGAGGACACCAGCAGTGGGCAGGGGAACGGAGAGGGTGTGTCCAGGAACATGCAGATCATTATCATCGCGGTGGTCTGCACCACCATCATCACCAGCCTCATTGTCTGCTGCGTGTGCTGGAGGAGGAACAAGAGAGGCAGCCGCAACCTTGGCCGCAGGAACAAAAACAACTCTGTCATCTAGACTGGCCCAGGGGCCTGAGCACCACATAGGATATGTATTGTGCAGTCATGCTGAACATGCCAGAGCAAACATCCTGATGCAGTTGTTCCCAAACATCTTAGCACAGGAACCCATCATGTCTCTATCAAGAACTCATGACCAAGGACAGACTAGCTGGGGCCTGACCCTTGGGGAACTCTACTCTGATGGAATAAGTTGTTCTGATTGGGATCCCATAATATTATTATTACCCCATTTTGCAAGTCCCTCTTTAGCAAACTTTCTGTTGTCTGAGGTTTGAACAATGTTTTGCACAAAGAACCAAAAAGAACATCTTATAAACTGTAACAATAATCACCTGGAAATTGCATGGATGGTATGCACAAAATGCCATTCTTCTTTCTTTTTATACTGGTCAATTTTTTTTTGCATATATACTGAACAAATGTAATGTTCAGCATATAGTCTTATCACACACCTGTTGATTTTCAAGAAGCTCTTTTTTATGATTTACTGACTGGAATTAGGCTGCTTATTGTGTAATTTTGATATAGTGTAATCAATAGATAAAGGATGGTTTCATCTACTTGTAAATTGTTATGCTCCACACACAAATCACATAAAATGACTGACTGTTATATTAAATAAATACACAACATAGTAGTGATATTCTGAAATGCTCAAGAGACAAGTGTTCATTGTGTGATAAAGAGTTGTGTTGAACTGTTGTGTGGGGATTCCCATCTTCTTCAGCCGATAGTATTTGATCCAGTTGTATACCACAAAAAAAAAATTGACGTTTTAAGCCGGACTACTGGAATGAGATGTTATCACACTAGTCAAATATGTATGCACTCTGAGTAGGCTACACAAAAAAGATTGATAATCATGTTTATGCCAAGGGTTCGTGGTGCTGTTGGGAGGGGTTCAGATTAAGAGCTCTGCCACAACCTTGGCATCCAGTGTTTGTGTGTGAGGGAGATTCTGACTGTATCCTTGGTACATTCCATGTGTCTAAAGCACGTTGATGGTATAGGCCTACACGTAGAGGTTGAAATGTAAACCACCCATCTACCTGAACACACTTAACAAGATAGAGGATACATCGAGTTTTGTTGATGCTGAGAACGGAATGTATATACATTTTAAATAACATTCTTAGAACATTCTCTGAACATTACTAAAGTTTTCTTGTGGTTTTTATGGAAAGCTTTCTTAAAACCCTTTACACTCATGGAAATATGCCTGTATGGATAGGGATAAATTGAAATGTTTCTTACAGAAGAAATATGAAAATCATTGAGGAACTAGAGCAAGCACACTTGTAGTTGTTTTGTTTCGAACACAACCGTGCATCCCTACCATCACACCATTTCTGTTGTTGTTTAGGCAATCCAAAAACGGTCCATTATAAATCGTACTCTGGGTCAGGTTGGCATCATTTGAAAGCTAGTTCTATTGCCAACATGACTAGCTAAATTATAAAATACGATATTACATTTTTAGGCTTCACAATGAAATTCGGTGAAACAGATCATAATTTTGGTGCACATAGAAAGGTGTCGTGGGTGCAGTGTTGTAGTACTCGAGACCACATATTGAGTGTCTCGGTCTTGTCTTGGTGTCAGATACATTTGTAGCCTACTCGGTCTTGACTCGGTCTCGGACAGTTAGAACTGGTAATTTCCAGAGACCAGTGGAGTAAAAAAACCTCATAATTATCAGCTTCCATTCAATCAGCGCATAAAACCGCTTCGCCAGGCCAAATATATACAGTGGGGGAAAAAAGTATTTAGTCAGCCACCAATTGTGCAAGTTCTCCCACTTAAAAAGATGAGAGAGGCCTGTAATTTTCATCATAGGTACACGTCAACTATGACAGACAAATTGAGAAACAAAAATCCAGAAAATCACATTGTAGGATTTTTAATGAATTTATTTGCAAATTATGGTGGAAAATAAGTATTTGGTCACCTACAAACAAGCAAGATTTCTGGCTCTCACAGACCTGTAACTTCCTCTGTCCTCCACTCGTTGCCTGTGTTAATGGCACCTGTTTGAACTTGTTATCAGTATAAAAGACACCTGTCCACAACCTCAAACAGTCACACTCCAAACTCCACTATGGCCAAGACCAAAGAGCTGTCAAAGGACACCAGAAACAAAATTGTAGACCTGCACCAGGCTGGGAAGACTGAATCTGCAATAGGTAAGCAGCTTGGTTTGAAGAAATCAACTGTGGGAGCAATTATTAGGAAATGGAAGACATACAAGACCACTGATAATCTCCCCACGCAAGATCTCACCCCGTGGGGTCAAAATGATCACAAGAACGGTGAGCAAAAATCCCAGAACCACACGGGGGGACCTAGTGAATGACCTGCAGAGAGCTGGGACCAAAGTAACAAAGCCTACCATCAGTAACACACTACGCCGCCAGGGACTCAAATCCTGCAGTGCCAGACGTGTCCCCCTGCTTAAGCCAGTACATGTCCAGGCCCGTCTGAAGTTTGCTAGAGTGCATTTGGATGATCCAGAAGAGGATTGGGAGAATGTCATATGGTCAGATGAAACCAAAATAGAACTTTTTGGTAAAAACTCAACTCGTCGTGTTTGGAGGACAAAGAATGCTGAGTTGCATCCAAAGAACACCATACCTACTGTGAAGCATGGGGGTGGAAACATCATGCTTTGGGGCTGTTTTTCTGCAAAGGGACCAGGACGACTGATCCGTGTAAAGGAAAGAATGAATGGGGCCATGTATCGTGAGATTTTGGAGGGAGTTGAAAGTCCATGTTGCCCAGCGACAGCCCCAAAACATCACTGCTCTAGAGGAGATCTGCATGGAGGAATGGGCCAAAATACCAGCAACAGTGTGTGAAAACCTTGTGAAGACTTACAGAAAACGTTTGACCTGTGTCATTGCCAACAAAGGCTATATAACAAAGTATTGAGAAACTTTTGTTATTGACCAAATACTTATTTTCCACCATAATCTGCAAATAAATTCATAAAACTCCTACAATGTGATTTTCTGGATTTTTTTTCCTCATTTTGTCTGTCACAGTTGACGTGTACCTATGATGAAAATTACAGGCCTCTCTCATCTTTTTAAGTGGGAGAACTTGCACAATTGGTGGCTGACTAAATACTTTTTTTCCCCACTGTACACTCCTTTCTTGAAACATTAATATCTTGACAGCCTTTATATCTATTATAGACATGTTTGTGCAGTGGCGAACCTATTCACCTTCAGTGTGTGACAGGTTCGTGATTCTGAAAGGACAGCAACCGTAATACCATCGCAAAGGGCCAGCAGTGTAGTGAAGGGTATACGCAGGTACTTTTTCCCCCAGTGTGCATTACCTATACTCACTTCTTAATCCCTACTGATGCGTATCAAAGTAGTGTAGTGGAAGTATACGATTTGTAGTACAATAGAGAAATCATGCACAAAGTAGCCTACACAATCGCAAAGCACGTTAAATATATTCACATGCGCGCCGCATACTGCCTAGTTTCAGCCGAATATAATCTGCAGGCAGCAAGGGAGTGCAGCTCTCCACTGGTTTTGACATGGAGCAGCTCACAGAAGACTGACATCGGTAGCCGGTAGGGTAGGAAAGACATTTCAATTCATGATATCAACCAGTAAATGCTAACTAAGGCAACAATGGGTATGCAAACCATGTATAAAAAAAGTTTAGTCCGAAGTGTTGGTTAGTAGGCTATTTGTGATGCGCAATTGTTATCATGTAGCTGTTTGCATAAGGGGCATAGACATGGATGGGGGCTGGGTGGACAGAGTCCCACCAATTGGGGAACCAGGCCCTGACAGGCCCACCTAATCAGATTGATGTAGTTTAAGCATTGTTGTGGATTTAGACCATCAAATGTTTGTGTTTTGTATATTTAAAAAAAACGCTGATTTTGAGAGTGAAAATCTGAAAAATCTATAGGAAAACTCATTTAAAAAACTTCGGATTTTTCACACGGTGCCTTTCCTTCGCTGGGCGGGCCGTTTGGGAACTTTTTTGCAAGATTAGAGTATACCCACTTCTCCAGGCACCACTACACCACTGCATAGGGCCGATGGAAAGACAGCAGTCACACACAGCATGATGTTAACCTCTACCGGATCAGTGTCCCTAATAAGGGACGGTTGTTGCTCAATATGCAATATGTGACTAGAATGGTGTTGTAAACAACAGCCAACTTTCCGGGACATAGACATGTCTTATATGGGCAGAAAGCTTAAATTATTGTTAATCTAACTGCAGTGTCCAATTTACAGTAGCTATTACAGCTAAAGAAATACCATGCTATTGTTTGAGGACAGTGCACAACAACAAAACACTTTAATCATGGCAACTGGTTTGGTACATTCCCCTCTGAAGGTAAATAATGTACTTACATTCAGTAATCTTGCTCTGATTTGTCATCCTGAGGGTCCCAGAGATAAGAAAAATAGAAAAATCAATTTTTATATTCAAATGTAGGAACTGGGTTCTACAGTTTGAACTCTGACTCCACACCCATCCCACCCAGCCATCTAGATGTGTGAAGGTTAGTGTATTTTCTGTAGGGAAGCTAATTATCCATCATTTATGACATTCCTGTGAGTGTGCAAACTTAAATTTTGTATTACCATAGCATTTTTGTATGTTCTTTATAGTTATGTACTTGAAAACCAATTTGGCATATTTAGGAAAACTCCTGGCAGACTTGATAGGAAATATTGTGTAGTGATGTAATTCTTCACTGGATCAGTCTGAAACTTTGCACACACACTGCTGCCATCTGGTGGACAACATCTAAATTACAGCTAGAATCCTTTATCACTGTCTGGCCTTTCTCTATCATTTCAAAGATGATGCAACAAAACACAAAACGCATGTTTTGTTTGTTTGTATTATCTTTTACCTGATCTAATGTGTTATATTCTCCTACATTAATTTCACATTTCCACGAACTTCAAAGTGTTTTCTTTCAAATGATATCAAGAATATGCATATCCTTACTTCAGGTCCTGAGCTACAGGCAGTTAGATTTGGGTATGTCATTTTAGGTGAAAATTGAAAAAAATGATAAGCAGTCCATAAACTCAGAAACAATAAGACAGTAGGTCCTAATCATAAGAATACAAAAACACAACTATTAAGCATTTCCCAATCGAAATGTACAACTATTACTTCCCATTGCAAAAAAAACATTTCACCTTTAGCAGACAAAGTAACCCGTGACCTAAAGTTTAAAGTGGAACTGACAGCGTTTTAACTACTTTGCAGATATGAAACAAACAAACAGACAATCATAATATCAGTCAGAAATATCAAATTCCCAGTTTATGCCTCAAAACTAACTTTATAAGAGGTTTTAAAAATATGTTCTATTTGACTCAACTTTCCATGACGTACACTAAGGCATTGTTGACAGAATAGATGGATGCAATTAAATGCATGATTAATATAATTCACCTATACATTTCTTGGTAGTCCAAAATATATTGCTATCAGGTTGTAAATCACAGCTGGTCTGGTACATTGTTTGCTGCCTCCATTCTGGACAAAAACTGACAAATGTAATTAACGCTGGGAATGTCAATACAATCAAACTAGCAAGGGCAAAGATCACAAGTCATTCATAATGTGGCTAATAGGCTAGCGTATCTATTTATGTAGCAAGCTAAAAACACAGAGCCTAACATTAGCTAGCTAGCTAGCTGCTAGGAGGATGTCATATCATGCCATTGGAGGAGTGGGTGAGTAGCTGACTTTTTTCCTTCATATCGTTTTTTCAGTGGCTATACGCAGCTCGAGATGCAAGTGTCATTTAGATAGCTAGCGTAGAATCCCGTATTATCGGCATATTCAACAGCGTTTAAGAAATATATTACCTTCAACAGTGTTATCTTGTGATCAAGCCTTCAATGTTTTGTGATTATTGGTGTCGTAAAAATGTTAGCTAACGGTTTAGCAATTAGCAAGTTTGACATTTCATTTGAAATATTACTGTTATCTGCTTTTGATAAGCGGTTTAGCAAAAAAATACGTCCCGTATTATCTGTATACGGCCCCCAGTTATTGGGCACCTTACTATTTTGTTCAATTACAAGATATATCCGTTTGATTTTGTTGAAAAAAGAGACACCAACCACGTAGCCGAAGTGTTTACTAGATAGTTGACTAGTTGGCTAGTCTTCCGGTAAAAAATAATGATTTGCCTGTCAACTTTTCATTGCGTAGCCCGGTGCGCCCTCTTGTGGACTCTTAAAAAATGGTTCTTCACCAACATATTCAGTGTTGTAACCAAATGAAATATGAGTATTAATAATTTACATCAAATACACTTTAATTTCAGTTATGTGCATTAACATAAAACAATGAAAACAGTGTTGGAGTTTGTGTTGCAGAGGTGCACTTGGAAAGTAAAGGAAGAAATACACAAGATGGGTTCAATAAATATATATATTATATTTTAGACATTTATTTTTTTGAACAAATAAATAATTTCATATGAACACAAACAAAACAAACAATTAAATCTCGACCTCCATCCCTATATTGTCACAAAAATCACAATAAAAATCCAGCTCCACCGCTACCTCTTGATCCCACTGCACACACCTGCAGTGGAACCAGTGCTGGCAAAAGTCACAGCACACCCATGGCACCTCGGATCTACACTCCTGAGAGGAGCTTGCAGGCGGATCACGCTCCCCGCAGCGAGCACAGCAGGTGGTGTCTTCTTTTATAAAAAATTAAATAATAATACAAATTGATTAATATGGTTTTGCAAAATGTAGAAGTTCTTCAACAACAATAGTAATTGATACAACTGAGAGAGCGAGAAAAACAGATTATGAAGTACCTGAGAGTGGTGCCATGGGTGGTGTGACAGATGTGACCGGTGTAGCTTTTCTCTTCCTTTTCTGTGCTGCAGTTTGAGAAAAAGTAGTGTTAGACAGAGCATGTTGCATGAAAACCCTTTTCAACTTTTTTACATCAATACCTCTGGAGGAAGCTGCAGAGGTTTTGGAGGAGGCGGAGATGACTTGAGGGCTGGTGCTATGTACTGTAGATATATAAAGATATATTTTTTTATTTTTACATTGCTGTTTTATAAAACAGATAACAAACAGTCATTTTTTCGTAATTTAACATGTGTTTACCTGTGGAGGTGGTGGTATTCAAATTGCAGGGGGCAGGGACACCAGACGAGGCTGCTATGGTGGTGTGACCAGGGGAGACGGAGGAGGCAGTTGGTCCAGAGGAGGCCGTGTTGGTGGTGACAGACATGGGGGGTGGTGTGCATTGGGGTGGTGGTGGACAAAACCGCCGACGATGGCTTGGAGGAGCTGGTGTTTGTAATGGTGGGGTTGAGGGGCCGACGATGGTGTGGCCGGGAGAGTAGGCATGTGGCCTTCTTCTGCAGCTGGGGACTCCGGCGGCTCCTACAGGTGTTGCACACTGGGAGGCACTGGCAGTGGTGATGCAGCTGTCAGGAGTGGTTCCAGCAGGGGGTCCAGCAGAGGCGATGGCGTCAATGGTCTCATCCATGGCAGCCCTCTCCTGTGCCCTCTGTGTTCTGAGGGCTGCCCGACGCTCTTTCTCCTCTGCCCCGGCCCTCTCCTTCTCACCCCTCTCCTGCCACTGGCGCGTGTATTCCTCCCCGGTGAGGCATGTGGCGACCACAGGGAGTCTTCTGTATCGGTCCAGCCGATACTTCAGGACAGTAAGGATGTGCCCCAGGTCCTTCGCTATCAGCCCCCCCTCTATTAGGGGATGCTCTTCTAGAGCTAGGGATAGGACTGGAGCAGCGGCTGGGACTGGGGCAGGGGCTGAGGGTCCTCCTGTGGTCGCTGGGGAGGAGGTGCTGATGGATGGCACAGTGCTGCTGGTTCCAGTAGAGGCGGTGTTGGGACCCGGTAGGGTCCGAGACGGCATTAAACGGGACCCTTCAATGGCTGAAGGGTCAAAAGGGAAGATGCCACACTTCTTAAACCCTTCCACCACATAGCGCATGTCCTTGCATCGCTGGTACGGGTAGCGGAATACTCTGGCAAATTCTGATTTGTTTACCATGTAGGAGTGGTCAAAATGGCTAAGGTCTCCAGCTACCTTGGAGAACTCAGCCTTTAAAGGGCCAAAGTATGCCACGTCCAGCGGCTGCAGGACATGGGTGCAGTGTGGTGGAAGACAAAGAAGTATAACCCCTTCCCTTAGTGCCACCGCGAGCACTTCCGGGTCCATGTGGCTCTTGTGCTCATCGAAGAGGAGAAGGAGAGGGCGCTCTTTCACTGCATACTTAATGAAGTGCTGAAACCACTTCCTGAACAGGTCCCCGTCAATGTAGCCACTGCTTGACCGTCCATACAAGGCTTGGGGGGGGCCTCCCAGTGTGTAGTGGCCACCGGGGAAACACTTGGGGTAGATGATAAACGGGGGGACGTCCTCCCCAGTTGCGTTGAAGCAGGCCAGCACTGTGATGTGCTCCTTGGTCCCCGGAGCCTGCTGATACACGTGTTTTGCGCCCCGGGGAGCCAGCACTTTGTGCCTGCTCTGGTCGCTACGAAACCCAGACTCATCGCAGTTATATATTTGTCTGGGTTTCTCCCTCAACCCACTCTCCTCCAAGTGCTTCTCATAAGAAGTGAAGAAGGTGTCCATCGTCGGATGTGTGGCACACTCAGCTCTCCCCCTATCCAGGGTGTCCGGCCTCCTCATGCTAAGGTTCTTGTGCCTCCTCCTGAACATTTCCCACCACCTCTTCCCCAGTGGTGGGATTGTTTCCCCTGGGTGCCGAAACCTACAATAGAATAGAATATATAATTGTCCATCCAGGATGAAAATGTTTGTTTTGGCATCACCATACACATCCACATTTACATCACACACATTGAGAACAGTCAGTCCACCAATCTACATACATAAACACATAGAACACCAAATACCTGCGTATTTTGTTGGCGTATTTCATCAGCCTCTGTCTGGTGAAGGGAAACCCAAGGCTGGCGCAGTAGATACAGTACTGCACCAGAGACTTTTCATCCTCTGGTGCAAGCAATGTGGGTGGTCCACTGCGACAACCATGGGTCACCCGGCCGCTCAGCCTGTCCGCCAGGGTCTGCCGAGGTACACCATGCACCTTGGTAGATAAGAAAAGAAAACTGTTACTAGCAGATACAATTCACATACACATGGTAATCTCCTAAAAACAAAAGATGCCTAACCTTGGCAGCCTGGCGGATAGCCATCCCTGCCCCGCAGTCCTCCATGGCATGGCACATGTCCACCTCACTCCACTGCTTCCTCTTGACTTTCTCCATGCTGCAGTGGTAAATACATGTAGCTAAATAACTTGGCATACTATACACATTTTAGAAAGATAACTCAATCTGAATATGTATAAACATTTACATTTCAAAGCTAAGGCATTGAAAGGTGATGAAAGTTTTCACAATAACTGAAAGTGTACCCACGTTTTTTGTTTGATGTTATCTGTAATGAAAATTAGTGTCCCAATTAGTGTAATATTGATGCATACATTGTACCATTTAACTAAATACTGCCTCTATGTAGCTGTTGTAAGATGAAACATAGCCAACAGTGATAGGTGTCGAAAAGTTCATGGTTCAAAGTTCCAAATACATTTTTGCAGATTGTGCAAAACACCTCCGTCAGAGGACTCCAATTTTGATACGGTAAAGCTTGACAACATGCAGCTGTTTTCGTGATATGTATTATCTAACACTTACAATTTCTTTCCTTTTTGCTTACTTAGCAGTTCTATCAACATTTAGCAACTAAGATAGCAACATTAGAAAATCCGTTAGCTATATTTCAGAGGTAAAAAGTTGGATATTAAATTAGGTGTGGTCTGTCGCGCAGTCGAATTTTACAATATGCAGCGTGTTCCACAAAATGTGTACATATAACTTTTTTGAAAACTCTCAAAACCTAACTTAACTTACATAAATTGCACTGAAAATCGGTGGTCAGCTAGCTAAAAGGGTGTCGTTAGTCACAAAACTTACCGTTATTTTTCAGTCCATTTAAGTCGAGGTGATTCAGTCCTCCAACCGCTAGAGAGTGTCCGAGGTCAGGGGGTGTCTGATGTTTGGGGAAAATTAGCTAGCAAGAACTTCAACGACTATTATCTAGTTAGCATATCTCTTGCGTTCGCAAATTCACTCTGGCTATCTACTCCGATTTCAGAGCACTCTCGTCTGAGTGTGCCAGAGCACAGAACAACTGTAAACAGCCTAAACAGCTTTGCTACTGCGAGTAAAATGGTCAGAGTGAGGTGTTCTCTAATTTGTCTTTGGAAGTAGCAAACTAGCCAACTTTAGCCAGTTAGCTTGCGTGCTTGGTTGGGAAAATCATGCATTGGCAGGCAAGCTTCAGAAGGACGAGGAGGCTACAATTCCCCATCGTTTATCAGTACAATTTTGACAGCCAACTAGCTGAAGAAGTTTGACAGGTTTTATCTAATGTTCCTTCGTTAGATTTGAGCTAATCTTACTCTGGCTAGCATTAGTTGTTGATGTTTATAACTGAGGGAGAGAGAGCCTACCTTTTCATGGTTGTTTGATCAATAGGACTATAAAGTTCCCAAATGTAAGAGGACTCCCGTGGTGTTTACATATTTGCAGAAATCCATTCAGGTGTATTTTGTGGCTTTTGGCAAATGCGTTCTAATGATCTAATGTCACGCTGTCCTACTGCCTGTAAACACACAGTCCAGTTCAAAGTGAATGATGGCAGGCCCGTATTTACATTTTAGTCATTTAGCAGACGCTCTTATCCAGAGCGACTTACAGTTAGTGAGTGCATACATTTTCATACTGCCCCCCCCGTGGGAAACGAACCCACAACCCTGGTGTTGCAAGCGCCATGCTCTACCAACTGAGCTACAGGGGACTAGCTATCCAAGTCAACCATTGGCTAGGCCATCAGAAGCTAGATAAAGCCATCTGCCATTAACTGTATTAGGGCAACATTTTGGAGTGACAGTGGAATCAACCAATCACATTTGTTTCAAATCAAATCGAATTTTATTTGCCACATGCGCCGAATGCAACAGGTGTAGACATTACAGTGAAATGCTTACTTACAAGCCCTTAAACAACAATGCCGTTTTTAAGAAAAGAAAAAAAAAGTGTTAAGTAAAAAATAGATAAGTAAAAAATAGCAAATAATGAAAGAGCAGCAGTAAAATAAGATAACAGTAGGGAGGCTATATACAGGGGGTACTGGTACAGAGGGAATAGGCCCAAATCACTAGTGTTTATTATGGAAAAAGATATAGACCATATTCTTTTTCTGCCTACATTGGCCTTTTGAAGACCATTCTCGTTTAACAAAATTGATGGATTGAATAATAACATTATTATATTGTAGCCTACAAACACACAAAACATTTGAATATTGAATAGAATCTAGTGATTCACATAGTAAAATGTATAATGTATTAGCAGCAATATAACAATATTTATGTTGCATAAGGTCGATCCTCTTCTATGGGGAAAATTGTGAAACTGAATGTTTGACTAAAGAGCTGGAATCCACTGGCTTCAATTAATGCAGTGCCCTACATTTGATTGCGCTTATAGTATTTTGGAGGGTAAGAGAGGTGCAGACTGTAGAGTGGTGTTACTAAGTGGTGGTGAAGGACACAAGGCTCAATTCAAACAGACAAGATACAGGACGTAAACAATTAAACAAACTCACAACTATACACAATTGCAAGAGAGCTGGATGGACTTAGTCTCTTTTTAGTTTGAGGTTTGAGGCTTTAAATCTTGAATAATACACATTTGGGGTTTTCTTTCAAATGAAGCATACAAGCTTTCAGTGAACTTTCTGCTGGTAAAGGAAGACATAACCACCTAAAGGCTACTTTCCTAAATAAATTAAACAAACTCTACTACTAATTCATAAACCTGCTAGTTCATGAAGAAAATATGTCCATTCATCATTATTCATTCTCTGAACCAATCCGCTACACTTAGAGAAGAATAATGACCCCGGCTGCATGTGACTTTCTGGAGCGGTACAATACAAAATGATGCATTGTTTAGATCATACCAGTGACCTTTGACACAGTGCTACTGTATTCTGTATCTCATAGTGCGTTCTGGAACTCACTGAATCACTGATCATGGCATAACCAACCAAAGAACGCATACACATTTCAACTGAACATTAACATGACAAAACAGAAACCATAGCTACTGTAATTGAACCTATATGGACACATACTGTGTAATAGCCTAAGTGATTATTAGAAAATAAGGAATAAAGAATACAGTACTAAAGCATACATAACACCACTGCCATTAGCTTCAGAGTTCTAGTATAGCCCACAATGTGTGTTCTATGGGCTCACAGCTCTGTTCCTTATCTCTGACAGCAGAGGGTTCTCTAGCCACGCCTCATGTTGCCTCCAGTAGGCACCTAGCACACTGGAAGCCTGCTGTGCTTATTATATTGACAAGATACTTGAGTGACCACTCTAACAATGGAAGTAATGTCCTCAAAGATGGAAGCACTGTACTGTTTTTGATGGAAGGCAGGCGGGAGGAGGCAAGATCAGGTGGGACCATTCTAGCCAATGAGAGGGCAGATACGCGTGTGAACAACAGGCACAACGCCAATATAAAGTTGTTTTATTCAAATGTTGCCAAAATGCCAAGTACATCCACTTAATCAGTGCATTCGTAACAACCTTACCATTACGAAATTTATATTTGATAAAATAAGCCTCACATAGCAAATTAGCAATTACATTTTATGTTGGCCAAATTTGACACTCTCATTGACCCTCATTGACAATATATATATATATATATATATATATATATATATATATATATATATATATATATATATATATATATATATTCATGGACAGATTTTGGGCCAAGTAAACTCTCTACAAAACTGTGTGTTTGCCTGACTCTCTCTATAACTGTCCTAATCGCCTCTCTCAGTTATAAGCCTCAAGACAAGAGGAAATAATCAGGATTAGCTGTTTTCTTTCATGTCGGACAGCATTATTTTATTTTTTAGTCATTTAGCAGACACTCTTATCATGAGCGAATAACAGTTAAGTGAGTGCATACATTTTCATACTGGCCCCCTGTGGGAAACGGACCCACAACCCTGGCGTTGCAAGCGCCATGCTCTACCAACTGAGCTACAGGGGACTACCTTAGCGTTAAACGGCTCCAGTGTCATTGCTCTGCTTATCGTTTTGCTGCAGGTTTCACTTTAGAGATCCCCTTTCTTTGTGAATCAATAATACTTTAGAATATATCAAGTTAATTACAATATCAAAACGAAATCTTTCCATAAAAAGTTATACATATTTTCAGGAAAAATGGCTAGAGGACACATCTTCATCTGTCTTCTGCCTTTGCTGTTTGGGTATTAGTCTCAGTCCTGTGAGAAGGAGACTGACTGCCCCAAAGAGAACCAGGATGTTGATGGCAAGGATGTAACACAGATCCCGGTAACTCTTAAAGCAGGTGCCACAGAGGTCTTCTTTGTGGATGGTCAAATCACTGTCATCACAAAGGGGGCCTTCACCACCAACCCCCAGCTGGAATAGGAGGAGTTCATCAACACCCCCACTGTCTCCATAGAGACCGGTGCCTTCAAGGGATTGGTCGACCTCAAGCACATTGAGATCTCCAGTATCCCACTAACATCTGTGTCTGTAGGTGTTTTCCAAGACCTGCTGCACAACCTGGAAAAACTTCTGCTGAAACTCAACCAGATCTGTAGTCTGGACATAAGACTGTTTGATGGCCTTAAAAACTTTCAGATCCTCCATCTGGCCAAAAAACACCTACGTTCAGTGGCCTCTGCTCTGTTCTCAAAGCTGCACAAACTGCAGGTACTGAGAATCTATGACAACCAGCTGACCGCCGTTCCGGACGGGATATTAGAAAATCTACCCAAATATGAAGGAGATCACTCTACAGGGTAACAATACCACTACAATACCACCCATACAGTACCAGTCAAATGTTAGGACACACCTACTCATTCCAGGGTTTTTCTTTATTTTTACTATTTTCTACATTGTAGAATAATAGTGAAGACATCAAAACTATGAAATAACACATAGGGAATCATGTAGTAACCTGTCACGATCGTGACATAACCAAAAAAGTGTTAAACAAATCAAAGGCCACCCTTTGACTTGATGACAGCGTTGCACACTCTTGGCATTCTCTCAACCAGCTTCATGAGGTAGTCACCTGGAATGCATTTAAATTAACAGGTGTGCCTTGTTAAAAGTTAATTTATGGAATTTCTTTCATCTTAATGCGTTTGAGCCAATCAGTTGTGTCGTGACAAGGTAGGGGGGGTATACAGAAGATAGCCCTATTTGGTAAAAGACCAAGTCCATATTATGGCAAGAACAGCTCAAAAAAGCAAATAGAAATGACAGTCCATCATTACTTTAAGAAATGAAGGTCAATCAATCCGGAAATTTCAAGAACTTTGAAAGTTTCTTCAAGTGCAGTCGTAAAAACCATCAAATGCTATGATGAAACTGGCTCTCATGAGAACCGCCACAGGAAGGAAGACCCAGAGTTACTTCTGCTGCAGAGGATAAGTTCATTAGAGTTACCAGCCTCAGAACTTGCAGCCCAAATAAATGCTTCACAGAGTTCAAGTCACAGACACATCTCAACATCAACTGTTCAGAGGAGACTGCGTGAATCAGGCCTTCATGGTCGAATTGTTGCGAAGAAACCACTACTAAAGGACACCAATAAGAAGAAGAGACTTGCTTGGGACAAGAAACATGAGCAATGGACATTAGACCGGTGGAAATCTGTCCTTTGGTCTGAGGAGTCCAAATTTGAGATATTTGGTTCCAACCGCCGTGTCTTTGTGAGACGCAGAGTAGGTGAACGGATGATCTCTGCATGTGTAGTTCCCACCGTGAAGCATGGAGGAGGAGGTGTGGTGGTGTGCGGGTGCTTTGCTGGTGACACTGTCAGTAATTTATTTAGAATTCAAGGCACACTTAACCAGCATGGCTACTTAACCAGTAAGGGCTATTTGACCAAGAAGGAGAGCGATGGAGTGCTGCATCAGCATTACAGGGCACCTCAGGAATTTTGATAGTGCACAGGGCTGTGGGGGAGAAGGTTGTGGGTTCACAGACCACCATGGACAAGAGCAGGGGTAGATAGATCTACTTTATAGTAAAAGCATTGCATGAATCGATCATCGTATTTGCAGGTCTGAGAAAAAATTGTATTTTATGAAAATGTCATGCAATTCTACATCATTTGACATATCAGCAGATTATTTTTTAATACCACACAAATTACCAAAATTACAGGCTAATAATGGACAGAGAGATACGCCTACGTGTTCATTTTATATGTTCTCTAATGCCAAATCAGTGTGTCTTGTTTGCTACGAAACTGTCCCTGTTTGCAAATAATTAAATCTGAGATTAGGAATCTGAGCATGGTCCTCTGTAGCTCAATTGGTAGAGCATGGCGCTTGTAACGCCAGGGTTGTGGGTTTGATCCCCGGGAACACCCATACTTAAAAATGTGTGCACACATTACTATAAATCGCTTTGGATAAACGTGTCTGCTAAATGGCATATTATATTATTATACTTTCAAAAGTTTCACCGCAGACAGTAGGCCTACCGACGCAGAAAAATGTAAGCTTCAACTGCTGGCTACTCTCCTTCCATGGCTTAACCCAACGAGAAAAGGTCACAAGTGTTTCCCTAAAAGCTGTCTAGGTTTAAACATCTTCTATTGTACAGAAAGTGAATAGTTTAATCAATTGATAGTGACAGAACTAGATTACTTCCCAAGCAAAGTCAATGTTTTGTCTCCTCGGCCATAGAAGGTTGTAGCTCAGCATCTGAATGTCAAATAAATGAAACAATGATATCCCCATATGCATTGGAGTCATGTCTTTCCCTGGTATTTTACAGCTTGTTTCTAGCTGAAGCATTGCGGACCAAACTTGCTGTTATATAAGTATCACTTTATATAATTGGATCTGTTTTATTTTCTTCAAAATCTTAAACTAACAATGGGTAGGTCTGTGCTTTTTGCCATTTTCTTTAATAAAAGGTAGGCCTATGGCCTTCACTGACACGGAGGTAGGCTATTTAAAGAGTGCATGGTGGGTGGAGGAATTGGCCGACATATAGCAGTTTATGGCCTAATTTAATCTGTCAAACAGTTAAGCCTACCTCTTATTTCTTAAATAGGAAGAAATAGGCTCCAACACAAAGCGTTCTTGTTGTTAGTAAAGTCTAATTAAAATTAAGATGGTTGAAATTAATTATGCCTACTCGAATTTGCCTACTTTCAGCACCATGAGCTGTCCATTTCCGATTGATTGTGCTGTGACTGCTGCTTTAAGTTTCAGAACCACAATGTAAATGACTAGAATCTGGCTTATTGTGAGGTCAATAACTCTGATAAATACATCATGGGCAAGAAACATATTGTTTATTAAAATCAATTATGGTAGTAGCTATCAATGTTGACCTCTTCATCTTCACACTCTCCTTCTCAAACCTAACAGAACATACAGTGCATTCGGAAAGTATTCAGACCCCTTGACTTTTTCCACATTTTGTTAAGTTACAGCCGCCTTCTAAAATTGATTAAATTGTTTTTTTCCCCCCGCATCAATCTACACACAATACCCAAAACCGTTTATTTTTTATTTTTGCAAATTCATTAAAAATGAAACTGAAATATCACAAACCAAGCCATGAGGTCGAAAGTAATTGTCCATAGAGCTCCGAGACAGAATTGTGTCGAGGCACAGATCTGGGGAAGGGTACCAAAACATGTCTGCAGCATTGAAGGTCCCCAAGAACACAGCGGCCTCCATCATTCTTTATTGGAAGAAGTTTGGAACCACCAAGACGCTTCCTAGAGCTGGCCGCCCGGCCAAACTGAGCAATCGGGGGAGAAGGGCCTTGGTCAGGGAGGTGACCAAGAACCCGATGGTCACTCTGACAGAGCTCCAGAGTTCCTCTCTGGACATGGGAGAACCTTCCAGAAGGACAACCATCTCTGCAGCACTCCACCAATCAGGCCTTTATGGTAGAGTGGCCAGACGGAAGCCACTCCTCAGCAAAAGGCACATGACAGCCCGCTTGGAGTTTGCCAAAAGGCACTTAAAGGACTCTCAGACTATGAGAAACAAGATTCTCTGGTCTGATGAAACCAAGATTGAACTCTTTGGCAGGTGTCACATCTGGAGGAAATCTGGCACCATCCCTACGGTGAAGCATGGTGGTGGCAGCATCATGCTGTGGGGATGTTTTTCAGCGGCAGGGACTGTGAGACTATTCAGGATCAAGGGAAAGATGAACGGAGCAGTACAGAGAGATCCTTGATGAAAACCTACTCCCGAGCGCTCAGGACCTGACTGGGGAGAAGGTTCACCTTCCAACAGGACAACGACCCTAAGCACACAGCCAAGACGACGCAGGAGTGGCTTCGGGACAAGTCTCTGAATGTCCTTGAGTGGCCCAGCCAGAGCCCAGACTTGAACCCGATTGAACATCTCTGGAGAGACCTGAAAAATAGCTGTGCAGTGCCGCTCCCCTTCCAACCTGACAGAGCTTGAGAGGATCTGCAGAGAATAATGGGTGAAACTCCCCAAATACAGGTGTGCCAAAATTGTAGCATCATACCCAAGAAGACTCGAGGCAGTAAACGCTGCCAAAGATGCTTCAACAAAGTACTGATTAAAGGGTCTGAATACTTATGTAAATGTGATTATTATTTATTTATTTGACAAACATTTCAAAAAATCTGTTTTTGCTTTGTCATTATGGGGTATTGTGAGTAGATTGATGAGGGGAAAAAAAAACAATTTAATCCATTTTAGAATAACGCTGTAAAGTAACAAAATGTGGAAAAAGTAAAGGGGTCTGAATACTTTCCGAATGCACTGTATATCATTTCCTGATCTTTCTTATATCCGTCAGATATAGGACAGACACTTTAAAACAAACTTCCGTTTGATTTATTTTCTGACTATCTGTTTTTCCATGTATGAATCTGTTTCTATGGGCAAATAGCGGCGAGGAAAAATTAAATGTTATATCAAATTATTATTTTTATATATATTTTTTCTACGTAAAGTGGTCCTAAAATTCCAAATCAAATACCTAACTGATCCTTGGTATGACCATCTTAAAACAATTCCATAAGTTAGCTTGGTCAATACACCCAGTCACTACAAATATACAGTTGAAGTCGGAAGTTTACATACACTGAGGTTGGAGTCATTAAAACTAGTTTTTCAACCACTCCACAAATGTCTTGTTAACAAACTATAGTTTTGACAAGTCGGTTAGGACATCTACTTTGTGCATGACACAAGTAATTTTTCCAACAATTTTTTACAGACAGATTATTTCCCTTATAATTCACTGTATCACAATTCCAGTGGGTCAGAAGTTTACATACACTAAATTGACTGTGCCTTTAAACAGCTTGGAAAATTACAGAAAATGATGTCAAGGCTTTAGAAGCTTCTGATAGGCTAATTTACATCATTTGAGTCAATTGGATGTGTACCTGTGGATGTATTTCAAGGACTACCTTCAAACTCAGTGCCTCATTGCTTGACATCATTGGAAAATCAAAAGATATCAGCCAAGACCTCAGACATTTTTTTGTAGAACTCCACAAGTCTGGTTCATCCTTGGGAGCAATTTCCAAATGCCTGAAGGTATCAAGTTCATCTGTACAAACAAAGGTACGCAAGGATAAACACCATGGGACCACGCAACCATCATACCGCTCAGGAAGGAGATGCATTCTGTCTCCTAGAGATGAACGTACTTTGGTGCGAAAAGTGCAAATCAATCCCAGAACAACAGCAAAGGACCTTGTGAAGATGCTGGAGGACACAGGTACAAAAGTATCTATATCCACAGTACAACGAGTCCTATATCGACATAACTTGAAAGGCCGCTCAGCAAGGAAGAAGCCACTGCTCCAAAACCGCCATAAAAAAGCCAGACTACGGTTTGCAAATGCACATGGGGACAAAGATCGTACTTTTTGGAGAAATGTCCTCTGGTCTGATGAAACAAAAATAGAACTGTTTGGCCATACTGACCATCATTATTTTGGAGGAAAAAGGGGAGAGCTTGCAAGCCGAAGAACACCATCCCAACCGTGAAGCACGCGGGTGGCAGCATCATGCTGTGGGGGTGCTTTGCTGCAGGAGGGACTGGTGCACTTCACAAAATAGATGGCATCATGAGGAAGGAGAGTTATGTGGATATATTGAAGCAACATCTCAAGACATCAGTCAGGAAGTTAAAGCTTGGTCGCAAATGGGTCTTCCAAATGGACAATGACCCCAAGCATACTTCCAAAGTTGTGGCAAAATGGCTTAAGGACAACAAAGTCAAGGTATTGCAGTGGCCATCACAAAGCCCTGACCTCAATCCTATAGACAATTTGTGTGGGCAGAACTGAAAAAGCGTGTGCGAGCAAGGAGGCCTACAAACCTGACTCAGTTACACCAGCTCTGTCAGGAGGAATGGGCCAAAATTCACCCAACTTATTGTGGGAAGCTTGTGGAAGGCTACCCGAACCGTTTGACCCAAGTTAAACAATTTAAAGGCAATGCTACCAAATACTAATTGAGTGTATGTAAACTTCTGACCCACTGGGAATGTGATGAAAAAAATAAAAGCTGAAATAAATAATTCTCTCTACTATTATTCTGACATTTCACATTCTTAAAATAAAGTGGTGATCCTAACTGACCTAAAACAGGAAATTTTTACTAGGATTAAATGTCAGGAATTGTGAAAAACTGAGTTTGAATGTATTTGGCTAAGGTGTATGTAAACTTCCGAATTCAACTGTACTGTACAGGCGTCCTTCCTAACTCAGTTCCGGGAGAGGAAGGAAACCGCTCAAGGATTTCAACATGAGGCCAATAGTGACTTTAAAACAGTTAAAGAGTTTAATGGCTGTGATAGGAGAAAGGATCAACAACATTGTACAGTGCCTTGCAAAAGTATTCGTCCCCCTTGCCGTTTTTCCTATTTTGTTGCATTACAACCTGTAATTTAAATGTATTTTTATTTGGATTTCATGTAATGGACACACACAAAATAGTCCAAATTGGTGAAGTAAAAAATAAATAAATAACTTGTTTCAAAAAAGTATACAAAATATATAACGGAAAAGTAGTGTGTGCATATGTATTCACCACCTTTGCTATGAAGCCCCTAAATAAGATCTGGTGCAACCAATTACCTTCAGAAGTCACATAATTAGTTAAATAAAGTCCACCTGTGTGCAATCTATTTGTCACATGATCTGTCACATGATCTCAGTATATATATACACCTGTTCTGAAAGGCACCAGAGTCTGCAACACCACTAAGCAAGGGACACCACCAAGCAAGCGGCACCATGAAGACCAAAGAGCTCTCCAAACAGGTCAGGTACAAAGTTGTGGAGAAGTACAGATCAGGGTTGGGTTATAAAAAAATCAGAATTGAAGGAATGATGGATGGCGCTAAATACAGGGAAATTCTTGAGGGAAACCTGTTTCAGTCTTCCAGAGATTTGAGACTGGGACGGAGGTTCACCTTCCAGCAGGACAATGACTCTAAGCATACTGCTAAAGCAACACTCGAGTGGTTTAAGGGGAAACATTTAAATGTGCAAATATTGTACAATCCAGGTGTGCAAAGCTCTTAGACACACAGAAAGACTCACGGCTGTAATCGCGGCCAAAGGTGATTCTAACATGTATTGTCTCAAGGGTGTGAATACTTATGTGAATTAAATATTTCTGTATTTCATTTGTAATACATTTGCAAAAATTGATAAAAAAAACATGTGTTCACTTCGTCATTATGGGATATTGTGTGTAGATGAGTGAGAAAAAAACATATTTAACCCATTTTGAATTCAGGCTGTAACACAACAAAATGTGGAATAAGTCAAAGGGTATGTATACTTTCTGGAGGCACTGTATTTGACCCCTTAACAATACTCAGCAAAGTCTATTTAAACCATAACCCTTGGCATTGTGACTGTAGGATGGTCCCACTCTTCAATTGGATGAAGGCAAACCCTGGAAAGATCAAGTCTACATCTCCTGAGATCTGTGATTGTAAAGGGGATTCAGGTGAAGAAAAGAGAAGAGCAGTCACCGATACAGCATAGTCAATCATAAATCAATTCATTTTAATACAAGTTGCAACAGGGAGACACCTCCCACACAGAAGCAGAGAAAATGTCTAACTGGCCTCCTCTGAGAAGGCACATACTGTATATATTAATCAGACGGTACCAAATGTTATGTAAACAGCAGCCCGAGAGGTTGGGAGGACGTCACAATATCAGCGGCTACAGAATCACACTGTGTTACAGATACATTATCAGTGTGCCCTCGGCTCAGTGTACCTTGTCTGACGTCAATCACCATCAACAGATATGAGTTTAATACATAGCATACGGCATCGAGTCTAGTGACCATCAACCCGTGACACAAATGGATGTCACAAATAGAACATGTGTATTACAGAAAGGGAAACATATAAATATGCTAAGCATTGTGTTAATTACTCCTAACGGAATATGACCATTTATTAGTCTTAAATATTACCCATTACAGTGACCAATCGGAGGATTTAAAGAAACAAGAAATAATGTATCTCACTGAGAACCAGCTCATATTTTCCCACCTCACCTCCAACCACTGTCCCTTTACCTACCACCACTGTCAGCACTACAACCATTCCCACGACAACCACAATAACCACCACCACCACCACAGCACTCACCACAACCCAGACAACCACACCACTGACATCCACCATGCCCACTATTATTCACAACAACATCGCCAACCACTCAGCCAACTACAGTTCTCACCACTACTCAAACAACCACACTGTCCACTACCACACCAACAACGATAGAGCCTACAACTACTTGGCCAACTACAACTACTCTGCCAACTACGACCACTATGCCAACGAGTAAAAGTCTTCCAACCACAATGGCCACTATTAATGAAGCCACCACCCCAACTACAACCGCAAGGCCTCGCAGTGCAGGCCCGGATGATATCCTACACAGCCATGCTGGTGGTGGAGATAGGCTGCACTCTGGTGCTGGCTAAGTTCACCCTGTCTCTGTATTGTTTTCTCCAGCGCAGGGAGAGGAGATTCACCTGACTTGCTTCTCCTTCAGGAAGTCTGTCTCATGGAGGCCAGTACATGAGACAGAGACTGTGGGCCTGTGATCACAGACAATGGAGGGGAATTAAAACAAAACTGAATGCTGACAAAAGGCTCTGTGGCCAAAATGTATTTGTATTTTCTGAAAAATAAACTAACAAAAACCTCCCATTGGGAACAGACGTCAGTTCAACATCTAGTTTTGATGGACATTTGATTAAGTTGTCAACTAATGTGAATTCAACGTGAAACAAACAAACAAAAAAATACGTCATTGGATTTAGGTTAAAAGTTTGATTAAAAAAAGACTATGATGTGGAAACAACGTTGATTCAACAAGTTTTTGCCCAGTGGGATAGGAATGAAAATGTACCCAAAATTGCTTCAGCCCAGCTTGAAAAAAAAGGAGAATCAGGTGCTCGACATTCCATATCCCAGTACATTTCAACAGGTGACCGTCCCAGAAAATTTTAGAAAAAGGTGCACTCTGCCTGTTTGTTTGTTCCGTGAATAAACAAATATCTATGCAGACACAGTGCTCCTTTTTTTCTGGGATCGTCACCTGTTGAAGTGTCCTGGAGAAAGTAAAGCTTTTTTAAATATGAAAACATCTTTGGGTGCTACAGCCCAGGAGCAGTCCAATTTGCACAGTAACAAGTTATGCAAGACATAAAGACATTGTCCGTGCCAGAGTAATTGTTGACCATGGTGAGCAGAGCTGGCAGTAAGTCAGTTCCTAAAAAAAGAACCCTTTTAGGTTCTACAGTGGCTTGCGAAAGTATTCACCCCCCTTGGCATTTTTCCTATTTTGTTGCCTTAGAACCTGGATTTAAAATTGATTTTTTGGGGGGTTTGTATCATTTGATTTACACAACATGCCTACTACTTTGAAGATGCAAAATATGTTTTATTGTGAAACAAACAAGGAATAAGACAAGAAAACAGAACTTAAGCATGCATAACTATTCACCCCCCCCCAAAGTCAATACTTTGTAGAGCCACCTTCATTGTGCAAATGGAATAGACAACAGGTGGAAATTATAGGCAATTAGCAAGACACCCCCAATAAAGGACTGGTTTTGCAGGTGGTGACCACACACCACTTCTCAGTTCCTATGCTTCCTGGCTGATGTTTTGGTCACTTTTGAATGCTGGCGGTGCTTTCACTCTAGTGGTAGCATGAGACGGAGTCTAAAACCCACACAAGTGGCTCAGGTAGTGCAGGTCATCCAGGATGGCACATCAATGCGAGCTGTGGCAAGAAGGTTTGCTGTATCTGTCAGCGTAGTGTCCAGAGCATGGAGGCGCTACCAGGAGACAGGCCAGTACATCAGGAGACGTGGAGGAGGCCGTAGGAGGACAACAACCCAGCAGCAGGACTGCTACCTCCGCCTTTGTGCAAGGAGGAGCAGGAGGAGCACTGCCAGAGCCCTGCAAAATGACCTCCAGCAGGCCACAAATGTGCATGTGTCTGCTCAAACGGTCAGAAACAGACTCCATGAGGGTGGTATGAGGGCCCGACGTCCACAGGTGGGGGTTGTGCTTACAGCCCAACACCGTGCAGGACGTTTGGCATTTGCCAGAGAACACCAAGATTGGCAAATTCGGCACTGGCGCACTGTGCTCTTCACAGATGAAAGCAGGTTCACACTGAGCACATGTGACTGTCACGATCGTCGTAGGATTGAGTAGACCAAGGCGCAGCGTTGCAAGCAAACATATTATTTAATAAGTGAAACACGATCAAAACAAACAAAGACGATAACGTGACAGTACACGGTGAAACTAAACTAACTCGAAACAAGAACCCACAAAACCAAAGGAAAAACCGACAGATTAAATATGGCTCCCAATCAGAGACAACCAGCCGACAGCTGACACTCGTTGCCTCTGATTGGGAGTCACACCGGCAAACATAGAAAATCGACAACCTAGAACACCCACCGAAGAAACAGAAAACATAGAATGAACACACCCTGGCTCAACATAATGAGTCCCCGAGCCAGGGTGTGACAGTACCCCCCCCTAAAGGCGCGGACTGCGACCGCGCCTAAATACGAGCAAAACAGGGGAGGGCTGGGTGGGCATTCCTCCTCGGCGGCGGCTCCGGCTCCGGGCTTGATCCCCACTTCCTCTCCAACCCCCCAAAGTACTCCTGGTCCTGTCTAGCCCCGCTGGCCGGAGCCGGACTGACGACACGCGCCCCTGGCTTGGTGCGTGGAACAGGAACGGACCGGACCGGGCTGACGATACACACCCCTGGCTTGGTGCGTGGAGCAGGAATGGACCGGAATGGGCTGGCGACGCGCACCACCGACTTGGTGCGGAGAGCAGGAACGAGCCGGACAGGGCTGACGAGACGCACCACAGACTTGGTGCGGGGAGCAGGAACAGGCCGGACCGGGCTGGCGACGCGCACCACAGGTTTGGTGCGGGGAGAAGGAACAGGCCGGGCCGGGCTGGCGACGCGCACCACAGACTTGGTGCGGAGAGCAGGAACGAGCCGGACAGGGCTGACGAGACGCACCACAGACTTGGTGCGGGGAGCAGGAACAGGCCGGACCGGGCTGGCGACGCGCACCACAGGTTTGGTGCGGGGAGAAGGAACAGGCCGGGCCGGGCTGGCGACGCGCACCACAGACTCGATGCGGGAAGCAGGAACAGGTCGGGCCGGGCTGACGACACGCACCACAGGCTCGATGCGGGAAGCAGGAACAGGCCGGGCCGGGCTGACGACACGCACCACAGGCTCGATGCGGGAAGCAGGAACAGGCCGGGCCGGGCTGACGACACGCACCACAGGCTCGATGCGGGAAGCAGGAACAGGCCGGGCCGGGCTGACGACACGCACCACAGGCTCGATGCGGGAAGCAGGAACAGGCCGGGCCGGGCTGACGACACGCACCACAGGCTCGATGCGGGAAGCAGGAACAGGCCGGGCCGGGCTGACGACACGCACCACAGGCTCGATGCGAGGAACAGGAACAGGCCAGACCGTACTGGGGACACACACCACTGGCCCTACGCAGGGATCAGGAACGGGCCGGACCGGACTGGTAACACACCCCAGTACCTCTCGCCGTGCCTCCACACTTTCCCTCTCCTCTGTGACCAGTGGCCCCCTTAACCTGGCGGCCTCCTCTTCACACCCGCTGGACCGCTCCATCGCGGCCTCCTGCTGCCCCGTCGTCCACGTCGTGAGCCCCCCCCTAAAAATTTTCTGGGGTTCTCTCCTCCCCGTGGACCAGGCCTCCCTAGCTCTCGCCAGACTCTCGATCCATTGCTTCATAGACCAGCCTCTCTCCTCTTCACTTAGCGTGGCCCAGCCGAAACTCCTACTCCCCTGATCCCAGGTCCTTCCTCTCTCCTCTTCACGCTGCTTGGTCCAGTTTTGGTGGGTTCTTCTGTCACGATCGTCGTAGGATTGAGTAGACCAAGGCGCAGCGTTGCAAGCAAACATATTCTTTAATAAGTGAAACACGATCAAAACAAACAAAGACGATAACGTGACAGTACACGGTGAAACTAAACTAACTCGAAACAAGAACCCACACAACCAAAGGAAAAACCGACAGATTAAATATGGCTCCCAATCAGAGACAACCAGCCGACAGCTGACACTCGTTGCCTCTGATTGGGAGTCACACCGGCAAACATAGAAAATCGACAACCTAGAACACCCACCGAAGAAACAGAAAACATAGAATGAACACACCCTGGCTCAACATAATGAGTCCCCGAGCCAGGGTGTGACAGTGACAGACGTGACAGAGTCTGGAGACGCCGTGGAGAACGTTCTGCTGCCTGCAACATCCTCCAGCATGACCGGTTTGGCGGTGGGTCAGTCATGGTGTGGGGTGGCATTTCTTTGGGGGTCCGCACAGCCCTCCATGTGCTCGCCAGAGGTAGCCTGACTGCCATTAGGTACCGAGATGAGATCCTCAGACCCCTTGTGAGACCATATGCTGGTGCGGTTGGCCCTGGGTTCCTCCTAATGCAAGACAATGCTAGACCTCATGTGGCTGGAGTGTGTCAGCAGTTCCTGCAATAGGAAGGCATTGATGCTATGGACTGGCCCGCCCGTTCCCCAGACCTGAATCCAATTGAGCACATCTGGGACATCATGTCTCGCTCCATCCACCAACGCCACGTTGCACCACAGACTGTCCAGGAGTTGGAGGATGCTTTAGTCCAGGTCTGGGAGGAGATCCCTCAGGAGACCATCCGCCACCTCATCAGGAGCATGGCCAGGCGTTGTAGGGAGGTCATACAGGCACGTGGAGGCCACACACACTACTGAGCCTCATTTTGACTTGTTTTAAGGACATTACATCAAAGTTGGATCAGCCTGTAGTGTGGTTTTCCACTTTGATTTTGAGGGTGACTCCAAATCCAGACCTCCATGGTTTGATAAATTTGATTTCCATTGATAATTTTTGTGTGATTTTGTTGTCAGCACATTCAACTATGTAAAGAAAAAAGTATTTAATAAGATTATTTCATTCATTCAGATCTAGGATGTGTTATTTTAGTGTTCCATTAATTTTTTTGAGCAGTGTATATATACTGAGATCATGTGACAGATCAAGTGACACTTAGATTGCACACAGGTGGACTTTATTTAACTAATTATGTGACTTCTGAAGGTAATTGATTGCACCAGATCTTATTTAGGGGCTTCATAGCAAAGGGGGTGAATACATATGCACGCACCACTTTTCTGTTATTAATTTTTTAGAATTTTCTGAAACAAGTTATTTTTTTCATTTCACTTCACCAATTTGGACTATTTTGTGTATGTCCATTACATGAAATCCAAATAAAAATCCATTTAAATTACAGGTTGTAATGCAACAAAATAGGAAAAACGCCAAGGAGGATGAATACTTTTGCATGGCACCTTTTTTTCTAAGAGTGTAGTTGTTTGTCAGTCCAGCTGGCTCTGATTCATTTGGCAAAATCTGTGACGTAAATTCCATTCAGTGATTGAGTTCATACAGAAGCAGGGTTGTTTTGTCAACAATTTGACAAATAAACATTAAAATATTTACAAACACTACGGAAAAGCAATAACAACACAATAACAATGATTTCCAGATGAACAGGTTATACAGCACAATTTGGTGATCCAATGCATTGATTAAGGACTAGTTTAATGTCTGTCAACATCAGTGGTGTATCTTCGCACGTAGCACTATGTTAGTGCTGATTTTATTAAAACGATACTAACGGGAGATTACATGCACCTGCGTACTAAAATAAGCTTGATTGCAATCTAAAACCCACAAGAATAAACCAGAGATTTAGCTGATCTCACGTTGATACCAGACAGCTGCAACTTTCGTCATCTACACTACCGTTCAAAAGTTTGGGGTCTTACTTAGAAATTACCTTGTTTTCGAAAGAAAAGCAATTTTTTTGACCATTAAAATAACATAAAATTCATCAGAAATACAGTGTAGACATTGTTAATGTTGTAAATGGCTATTGTGGCAGGAAACGGCTGATTTTTAATGGAATATCTACATAGGCAGACAGAGGCCCATTAACAGCAACCATCAGTCCTGTGTTCCAATGGCACATTGTGTTTGCTAATCCAAGTTTATCATTTTAAAAGGCTAATTGATCATTAGAAAAACATTTTGCGGTTATGTTAGCACAGCTGAAAACTGTTGTGCTGATTAAAGAAGAAATAAAACTGGCCTTCTTGAGACTAGTTGAGTATATGGAGCATCAGCAATTGTGGGTTTGATTACAGGCTCAAAATGGCCAGAAACAAATAACTTTCTTCTGAAACTCGTCAGTCTATTCTTGTTCTGAGAAATGAAGGCTATTCCATGCGAGAAATTGCCAAGAAACTGAAGATCTCGTACAACGCTGTGTACTACTCCATTCACAGAACAGCGCAAACTGGCTCTAACCAGAATAGAAAGAGGAGTGGGAGGCCCTGGTGCTCAACTGAGCAAGAGGACAAATACATTAGTGTCTAGTTTGAGAAACAGATGCCTCACAGGGCCTCAACTGGCAGCTTCATTAAATAGTACCCACAAAACACCAGTCTCAACGTCAACAGTGAAGAGGCGACTCCGGGATGCTGACCTTCTAGGCAAAGTTGCAAAGAAAAAGCCATATCTCAGACTGGCCAATAAAAATAAAAGATAAAGATTGGCAAAATAACTCAGACACTGGACAGAGGAAGATTGGAAAAAAGTGTTATGGACAGACAAATCAGAGTTTGAGGTGTTCGGATCACAAAGAAGATGTCATGAACCCTGCGTCCTGAGTCGGTTCCTGCCGGTGTTGCCGTTTTTCTGCTCTGAATCTCCTGTTTCCTGATGGTTCTTGAACGCTCCCTGCCTGGTTGCCGGGCGACGTTGCTAGGCGGGAGATCTCCCGATTACCCGCACCTGCATCTCATCAGCTATCGGCACACCTGGTCCTGATCATCACCCTTCATAAGCTCTGACCTGACATCCATTCCCTGCCGGATCGTTAGCCATGAACAGTATGTTTGTCAGCGTATCAGCCTCTGAGTTACTAGCGTTAGTTTTGTTGTTTTGCACCTTGTTGGCTTGCCGTGTACTTACCTCCGTTTGTTTCTATCTACAGTCATTCTCCCGGAACCTTCACCCAACCCCTGCCTGGTTGTTGGCGGCTGCCGAGCCATCATTGGATCTGCCACTTCACCTCCACCAACTCATCTCCGCCACCCGCTCTGTTCCCTGGATTATTCTGCATCGTTTTTTGAATCTGTTAATAAATACTCATCTTCGTTCAACTCACCTTGTCCTGGTCTGCTTCTGGGTTCTGGCTTAGAAAACCGTGACAGAAGAACATTTGTGAGACGCAGACCAAATGAAAAGATGCTGGAGGAGTGCTTGATGCCATCTGTCAAGCATGGTGGAGGCATTGTGATGGTCTGGGGTTGCTTTGGTGGTGGTAAAGTGGGAGATTTGTACAGGGTTAAAGGGATCTTGAAGAAGGAAGGCTATCACTCCATTTTGCAACGCCATGCCATACCCTGTGGACGGCGCTTGATTGGAGCCAATTTCCTCCTACAACAGGACAATGACCCAAAGCACAGCTCCAAACTATGCAATAACTATTTAGGGAAGAAGCAGTCAGCTGGTAATCTATCTATAATGGAGTGGCCAGCACAGTATTGAGCTGTTATGGGAGCAGCTTGGCCGTATGGTACATAAGAAGTGCCCATCAAGCCAATCCAACTTGCGGGAGGTGCTTCTGGAAGCATGGGGTGAAATCTCTTCAGATTACCTCAACAAATGGACAACTAAAATGCCAAAGGTCTGCAAGGCTGTAATTGCTGCAAATGGAGGATTCTTTGACGAAAGCAAAGTTTGAAGGACCCAATTATTATTTAAGTTACAAATCATTATTTCTAACCTTGTCAATGACTACATTTCCTATGCAATTTGCTATATTTCCAATTCAAACTCATTTCATGTATGTTTTAATGGAAAACAAGGACATTTCTAAGTGACCCCAAACTTTTGAACGGTAGTGTATGTTCTCTATTCCCGACCCCAATGAAATAACGACCCATCAGGAGCATTGAAAACCGTAAGGCTGATTAATGTAAAATAGCTTACTAGTAAAAGTATACAGTATAAGAATATTCACCTTCAGACGCTCCGGAAACAAGGGTGCATCCACATTTGTTGCGATTGTTTTCCTACTTCCGGCCCATTCCCAAACAAGCAAACAGGCAAAACAATTTGTCAAAACCTTGAAATAACGTGCACAGAATTTGAAAGATACGTTAATTCTATATTGAAAAAAAAGTAGTATAAGGACTCAGAAGCCGACAGTGTTAGCATTAGCATTCTCATAGACTTTGAATGGTGGGTTAGCTGGTTAGCTTTGTGGCACAAAAGATTGCACATATCCTAATGTTATCAACATAAAACATTTAGGCACCGTTTCTGTCTTTTGACATTGATAGTCTGTGTCTAACAACATTGCCAGTTCAAGCATTGACTTTTGATTGAAAAGGGATACAGCCTGTATGTATAACAACCATTAGATACAGTCTAATATGCTAACTACCTAACCCGCCATTCAAAGTCTATGAGAATGCTAATGTTAACAATGTCGGCTTCTGAGTGCTTATACTATGTGTTAACAAATATTTACATTTTTTCAAGAATTTTCTTCAACATAGAATTAACATAGCTTTCAAATTCTGTGCACGTCATTTAATAGTTTTGACAAATATAGTTCTTATTTAACTATGTTTGTTTGTGAATGGGCCGGAAGGAGGAAAGAATCACATTTGATCAGGAACTGGGTCAATCATAAGGTGGATAGGAGTAGCAGGCCTATATTTCATTCATAATGTTTCATCTTAAATGGCAAAATAAAATGTGCCATTTGCAATAACATTGTTAGACTATATTTGATAAGAAAATATATATAGTTATATTCTTTAACTCAATCACGATTGGCTTAATTTAGTTACATATTTCAAAGATTGACAGTGCAGGGATATCTTTCCCCGATAATGATAAGAAATTACCATATTTTTTAAGACAAGTTGTAATTAATGGATTACATAAATTAGAAACAAACATTTTATTTGTGTAGGCTACACTAACACAAGTTTTCCATTCATAAAACGTGTAGGGTAAATTGCCGCAGTATATTTCCTGTGGTAAACAAGGAAATATTTTATTTAAATTGTACAGAATAAGTTTCAAATAGTTAAATCTATCCTTGCTCTGCAAAAAAAATCTGGTTTAATTTATACAGATGATAATACCCATCAGATGGCGAAAATATCTTCAAAGATGTTGACAGCAGGGAGGACTAAAAATGAACACTGACATCAGCTTTAGGGAGCAGTAATTCGGTGGCCAATGATAGTTGAAATTGAGATGAGCTGTGCGGTTGACTTTAGCATGTATTGATGGTTTAACGAGAGATTACCTCGTGTTAGTACACTGGCCAATGCTGGTTGCAATAGGCCCAATGTGTTTACTCATGGCTACAAAGTTAGTTAATAAACATTTTTGCTACGGTGTGCCCTACGGAACATGAGTCCATGAGTGAAACATAATGTTGCGTTTGACACAGGGTCCACCTGACACAGGGAAACTGAGCAGTCACACTGCCTAATTCTAAACCCTGGATAGAGGGACCCAGTGAATTTAGTGTTGAATGTGTGCAGTTTTGTCAGTGACAGTGTAGAAAGACAGAGTACCGGCCGGCCAGTCCAGATACACTCCTACTCTGTGGGAGCGTGAGGCATTGACACGTACAGAAGTTTCCTCATGATTGTGCCAGGAACTGTA
The DNA here is from genome assembly GCF_964263955.1 of Coregonus lavaretus. NCBI lineage: Eukaryota > Metazoa > Chordata > Actinopteri > Salmoniformes > Salmonidae > Coregonus > Coregonus lavaretus. The sequence goes on along the minus strand of NC_139993.1, from coordinate 26,059,838 downwards.
TCAGTCATCAGAGCAGTCCAGACTCCAGGACTTGTCATTGTCTCCAAGCCCACAGTCATTAAGCAATCCTCTCCTGCTGATTCCTTTATATGTTACTCCTATAACAGCTTCTCTCCCACTCTACTCTGCCTCCCAGTAATCAGACCCTCAATCAGACCCTCTCTACAGTACATAGAAACTGTGCATAGCCCTCATATCTTTCTGGGTGATCAGGATACTGCTGTTACACTCTCAGACATGTAACCTTTCTGTTCTCCTCAGACAGAGAGAGCCATATGTGTGCTGTGTTTGGGTCCAGTGTGAACTCACAGGCATCTAATGGGGGAAACCTGGACACAATATATAAAAAATCATCATCCTTCTCATTCACCCATTCACAGAATGTTAATGTGCCCACAGTGAGGTCCAAAAGTATTTGGACAGTGACAATTGTTGTTGTTGTTCTGCTCTGTACTCCAGCACTTTGGATTTGAAATGATACAATGACAATGAGGTTAAAGTGCAGACTGTCAGCTGTTTTTTGACGGTATTTTCATCCATATCGGGTGAACCGTTTAGAAATTACATCACTTTTTGTACATAGTCCCCCCATTTTAGGGAACCAAAAGTATTTGGACAAATTCAAAAGTGTAATATTTGGTCCCATATTCCTAGCACCCAATGACTACATCTAGCTTGTGACTCTACAAACTTGTTGAATGCATTTGCAGTTTGTTTTGGTTGTGTTTCAGATTATTTTGTGCCCAATAGAAATTAATGGTAAATAATGTATTGTGTCATTTTGGAGTAACCTTTTATTGTAAATAAGAATAAAATACAGTATGTTTCTGAACACTTCCTACATTGATGTGGATGCTACCATGATTATGGATAATCCTGAATTAATTGTGAATAATGATGAGTGAGAAAGTTACAAAATTTAAAGGTGCTATTTAACCTCAGTCATTGTAACATTTCAAAAAAACGTTTCGACCGCACAGTAATTAAATGGCATTTAAGACTTGTTGAATAATAATGCTAATGCTATACTGTATGGTCATATAAAATACACACACACAAACACAGTGGCTGTCGGTGGGTAGCCCTGATCTCTGCTGTAGAAAGAAAGCTTGTAATTGTGACAAAGTAAGTCATGAATGTGGTCTTTGACTTTGAATCAAGACTTAATAATAACAGGCTTATTCTTCAAAGCAGTCAACGCTCACATTTTTTAAACCCAGGTTTGACCATGCACTCTCCACCATATTCCACACTGTAGAGAAAAGTAGAAGAACAGACAGACATTGAATGCTTCATATTCGACACGTGCACGAGCGCGGGCACACACGCACGCACACACACACACACACACACACACACACATACATACACATACACATTCACATACACACAGTGGCGGCTCCTGAAAAAATTCTCAGGGGGGGCAATTTTTTTGATGATTTAGGTGACCTACACACATTTAAAAAAAGATATGTCCAGCAACAACATGAAGACAGGGGCAGCATATAAGTCAATACCAGAAGCATTTATTGACTGATCTCAAAAGTGTTGGCTTACCAGGGTTGGTGGAGCCCTCAGTTTCATCTTTGCCTCGCAAAGCTAACTCAAACACTCCGCAAAACTTCACACACTGGATTAGCCGGCTGAGGATGTGGCGGTTCTTGCTAATGTCGTAGTAAATATATTTGTTATAGTGAATATGGAATATGATATGTTGAGTAAAATGTTGTGCTAAGATCTATTTAGGTCAGGAGCTGGTTATAAGTTCTGTTCCTATCCAATAACAATGGACAAAAGGGTCCTATCTTGTCAGCCTTGTCAGCAGGTGGCCAAGGACAACACCCACGCCATAGGCCTCTCAGTTCTTCCAACTCACGAGTTCTTGCTCTGAGGACACACACACACACAAACACACACATCATCACTGTTAAACACACACACACACACACACACATCATCACTGTTAAACACACACACACACACACACACACACAAAAATCCCCTCTCTTAGGCTGAACATTTGAAGACAGAGAACCCGACTCAGAGCCAATGCAACAGTGACAGTAGCCTGCAGGGGACCTCGCCCAACTCATCAGGACCAATCAGAAGATCAGAACTACTAGATTGAACCTACTTCATTTATTGCATAAAATGTCTGCACACAATGTTTCGGGGCTCTCTTCAGATAATAATAATAATAATAATAATAATAATAATATGCCATTTAGCAGACGCTTTTATCCAAAGCGACTTACAGTCATGCGTGCATACATTTTTGTGTATGGGTGGTCCCGGGGATCGAACCCACTACCTTGGCGTTACAAGCACCATGCTCTACCAGCTGAGCTACAGAAAGTGGATACTCATGGATGCGCATTGCAATTGTAAAATGTCAACACAATTGGAGACACCACGTCATTTTTGGAGACATGTTATTGACAGTAAACTATTGTAGATGCGACTGCTAACTAACTAAAACATTTTAGCTGGCTAGCTAATCATCTTAGCTAAATGTGGGGCAAACAATTCAGTTATTTACCGTTAATTTGAGGGATTGGGGTGAAAGAAATCGAGTTACATAGTGATACTTTACGATATACTGTATTGACAATATCGCAATATTTTAGCGCTAGTTGGCTGTACCTGCACCAAAACACCATTATTGTTCCTTCATAGCTTGTTCTCAATCTTTTCACATTGGGAGCCAATTTGTTTTCAGCACTTTTATTTCCATGACTGATCAAAACTCGTTCTCATGGCTTTCTGATCCCTCTGCAACAGACATATGGTGCGCAATAAAATCACAGTATCGAATCGCAATACGTATAGAATCATGAGACTCGCAATGCTGATGCATATATCTTATCGTGAGGTTCCTGGCAATTCCCAGCCCAAGTTCATTTGCCACAACAAATCTCTTCGCTAGCAAACGCGATGTCTTCTCCAAAACGGCAATGTGTCTCCAGCAATGTTTACTTTTTTGACGTTCTATGGCATCTCCACTTTCCAAGCATATATGACCACATGTAATATTTTGGTAAGTGATGCAAATAGTGAACTATGTAGGGCCAGGATGTAAAATATATGTAGCTGCAGCAATTTCTCTTATCTGATATGGTAAGTAATGGGGCTTAATTTATAGCTCCCTAAGAGTTTGACGAACGGGTCCGTGAACGCGATTCCAGATATATTTACCTCTGAATAAACTGCCTTTATTACACCATATCCACATCCAGTAAACTTGTGATTATCAACACTAACCTCATCGTTGTGGCGGCGGACAGCTAGCCTGTATCCCTCGTCATCCAGTTGAGTGAGTGGCAATGTCTTTTTTCGTTCGTACCAATTTTTGGAAAATCCTCGGGTGTAGGACTTTCCGCCTTTAGTAGAAACCTGTTGAATTATTAAATTTGGTCTGGGAGGTCCTAATTGTTTCGTTGCCAATTTATCTTCATTTGTTCGCCGACAAAAAGGAATTTCTTTCAAACAATCCACTCTTTTCTCAGTTACGTTCATGGTTACGTAACGTATGACGAAAGCGCGTAAGTGCAAGCCCACAGACACCCATTGAGATTGTATTGAAGGCTCTGAAATTTGAAAAAAATAGATTTTACATGGGAGTCTATGACAGAAGTTCTGGGCGATTTTCAATCTGACTGAAATCGCCCCAAAAGGGGGTGGAGCCATTTGAAGCACGACTTTAGCCTGATTCGACATTTAGTGGCAGTGTGGCACTGTGGCAGATCAGACGTATAGATTACAACACTGATAACTACTGTTGCCGTGATATAATTGATTAGAAAAAAAATCCCTTCCTTTTCCCGTTTGGCAGTGCGTCGCCCATATCGCCCTATTGAACAGGCCGTCCCTGCATACACATACACATACACATACACACACACACACACCAACACACACAAGGTCAGCATATGACATTGTCCAGGTGACGGTAAGAATATTTGGGTTACAGTAAATTATGATAGCCTGATAACTCAGAACCATGTCTGATATGAACATGGATCGACACAAACCCTCTACACAAAGTGAAAGCCTGCATAGAGTTAGGATTTCACAATCACACTGCTATTCATTGGTGTTGAAAGGACAGAGTATTTTTTTTGTATTTCTTTTCTCAACTTTCAGAATTATCCATGGCCAGGCACGACTCCAACACCATCATTAAGTTTGCCGACGACACAACAGTGTTAGGCCTGATCACCGACAACGATGAGACAGCCTATAGGGAGGAGGTCAGAGACCTGGCCTTGTAGGGGGGCCAGGATAACAACCTCTCCCTCAACGTGATCAAGACAAAGGAGATGATTGTGGACTACAGGAAAAAAAGAGGACTGAGCACGCCCCCATTCTCATCGACGGGGCTGTAGTGGAACAGGTTGAGAGCTTCAAGTTCCTTGGTGTCCACATCACCAACAAACTATCATGGTCCAAACACACCAAGACAGTCGTGAAGAGGACACGACAAAGCTTATTCCCCCTCAGGAGAATGAAAATATTTGGCATGGGTCCTCAGATCCTCAAAAAGTTATACAGCTGCACCATCGAGAGCATCCTGACTGGTTGCATCACCGCCTGGTATGGCAACTGCTCGGCCTCCGACCACAAGCCACTACATGGGTAGTGCATACGGCCCAGTACATAACTGGGGCCAAGCTTCCTGCCATCCAGGACCTCCATACCAGGCGGTGTCAGAGGAAGGCCCTAAAAATTGTCAAAGACTCCAGCCACCCTAGTCATAGACTGTTCTCTCTGCTACCGCATGGCAAGCGGTACCGGAGCGCCAAGTCTAGGTCCAAAAGGCATCTTAACAGCTTCTACCGTGGCTTGCGAAAGTATTCACCCCCCTGCAAGTCTCTTGGGGTATGTCTCTATAAACTTGGCACATCTAGCCACTGGGAATTTTGCCCATTCTTCAAGGCAAAACTGCTCCAGCTCCTTCAAGTTGGATGGGTTCCGCTGGTGTACAGCAATCTTTAAGTCATACCACAGATTCTCAATTGGATTGAGGTTTGGGCTTTGACCAGGCCATTCCAAGACATTTAAATGTTTCCCCTTAAACCACTCAAGTGTTGCTTTAGTAGGATGCTTAGGGTCATTGTCCTGCTGGAAGGTGAACCTCAGTCCCAGTCTCAAATCTCTGGAAGACTGAACAGGTTTCCCTCAAGAATTTCCCTGTATTTAGCGCCATCCATCATTCCTTCAATTCTGACCAGTTTCCCAGTCCCTGCCGAAGAAAAACATCCCCACAGCATGATGCTGCCACCACCATGCTTCACTGTGGGGATGGTGTTCTCGGGGTGATGAGAGGTATTGGCTTTGCGCCAGACATAGCGTTTTCCTTGATGGGCAAAAAGCTCAATTTTAGTCTCATCTGACCAGAGTACCTTCTTCCATATGTTTGGGGAGTCTCCCACATGCCTTTTGGCGAACACCAAACGTGTTTGCTTATTTTTTTCATTAAGCAATGGCTTTTTTCTGGCCACTCTTCCGTAAAGCCCAGCTATGTGGAGTGTATGGCTTAAAGTGGTCCTATGGGCAGATACTCCAATCTCCGCTGTGGAGCTTTGCAGCTCCTTCAGGGTTATCTTCGGTCTCTTTGTTGCCTCTCTGATTAATGCCCTCCTTGCTTGGTCCGTGAGTTTTGGTGGGCGGCCCTCTCATGGCAGGTTTGTTGTGGTGCCATATTATTTAAAATTTTTAATAATGGATTTAATGGTGCTCCGTGGGATGTTCAAAGTTTCAGATATTTTTTTATAACCCAACCCTGATCTGTACTTCTCCACAACTTTGTCCCTGACCTGTTTGGAGAGCTCCTTGGTCTTCATTGTGCCGCTTGCTTGGTGGTGCCCCTTGCTTAGTGGTGTTGCAGACTCTGGGGCCTTTCAGAACAGATGTACATATATATACTGAGATCATGTGACAGATCATGTGACACTTAGATTGCACACAGGTGGAATTTATTTAACTAATTACAGTGGGGGAAAAAAGTATTTAGTCAGCCACCAATTGTGCAAGTTCTCCCACTTAAAAAGATGAGAGAGGCCTGTAATTTTCATCATAGGTACACGTCAACTATGACAGACAAAATGAGGAAAAAAAATCCAGAAAATCACATTGTAGGATTTTTAATGAATTTATTGGCATATGATGGTGGAAAATAAGTATTTGGTCAATAACAAAAGTTTCTCAATACTTTGTTATATACCCTTTGTTGGCAATGACACAGGTCAAACGTTTTCTGTAAGTCTTCACAAGGTTTTCACACACTGTTGCTGGTATTTTGGCCCATTCCTCCATGCAGATCTCCTCTAGAGCAGTAATGTTTTGGGGCTGTCGCTGGGCAACACAGACTTTCAACTCCCTCCAAAGATTTTCTATGGGGTTGAGATCTGGAGACTGGCTAGGCCACTCCAGGACCGTGAAATGCTTCTTACGAAGCCACTCCTTCGTTGCCCGGGCGGTGTGTTTGGGATCATTGTCATGCTGAAAGACCCAGCCACGTTTCATCTTCAATGCCCTTGCTGATGGAAGGAGGGTTTCACTAAAAATCTCACGATACATGGCCCCATTCATTCTTTCCTTTACACGGATCAGTCGTCCTGGTCCCTTTGCAGAAAAACAGCCCCAAAGCATGATGTTTCCAACCCCATGCTTCACAGTAGGTATGGTGTTCTTTGGATGCAACTCAGCATTCTTTGTCCTCCAAACATGACGAGTTGAGTTTTTACCAAAAAGTTATATTTTGGTTTCATCTGACCATATGACATTCTCCCAATCCTCTTCTGGATCATCCAAATGCACTTCAGACGGGCCTGGACATGTACTGGCTTAAGCAGGGGGACACGTCTGGCACTGCAGGATTTGAGTCCCTGGCGGCGTAGTGTGTTACTGATGGTTGGCTTTGTTACTTTGGTCCCAGCTCTCTGCAGGTCATTCACTAGGTTCCCCCGTGTGGCTCTGGGATTTTTGCTCACCGTTCTTGTGATCATTTTGACCCCATGGGGTGAGATCTTGCGTGGAGCCCCAGATCGAGGGAGATTATCAGTGGTCTTGTATGTCTTCCATTTCCTAATAATTGCTCCCACAGTTGATTTCTTCAAACCAAGCTGCTTACCTATTGCAGATTCAGTCTTCCCAGCCTGGTGCAGGTCTACAATTTTGTTTTTGGTGTCCTTTGACAGCTCTTTGGTCTTGGCCATTGTGAAGTTTGGAGTGTGACTGTTTGAGGTTGTGGACAGGTGTATTTTATACTGATAACAAGTTCAAACAGGTGCCATTAATACAGGTAACGAGTGGAGGACAGAGGAGCCTCTTAAAGAAGAAGTTACAGGTCTGTGAGAGCCAGAAATCTTGCTTGTTTGTAGGTGACCAAATACTTATTTTCCACCATAATTTGCAAATAAATTCATTAAAAATCCTACAATGGGATTTTCTGGATTTTTTTTCCTCAATTTGTCTGTCATAGTTGACGTGTACCTATGATGACAATTACAGGCCTCTCTCATCTTTTTAAGTGGGAGAACTTGCACAATTGGTGGCTGACTAAATACTTTTTTTCCCCACTGTATGTGACTTCTGAAGGTAATTGGTTGCACCAGATCTTATTTAGGGGCTTCATAGCAAAGGGGGTGAATACATATGCACGCACCACCTTTCTGTTATTAATTTTTTAGAATTCTTTGAAACAAGTTATTTTTTTCATTTCACTTCACCAATTTGGACTATTTTGTGTATGTCCATTACAGGTTGTAATACAACAAAATAGGAAAAACGCCAATGGGGATGAATACTTTCGCAAGGCACTGTATCCCCAAGCCATAAGACTCCTGAACAGCTAATCATGGCTACCCGGACTATTTGCATTGTCCACCCCACCCCATCCCCTCTTGTACGCTGCTGCTACTCTGTTTATTATCTATGCATAGTCACTTTAACTCTACCCACATGTACATATTACCTCGACTAACCGGTGCCCCCTCACATTGACTCTGTACCGGTACCCCCTGTATATAGCCTCCCTACCTGTTGTATTCAGCACATGTGGCAAATAAAATTTGATTTGATTTGATATCCTGAAAGTGTCCTGAAACCTACCAATTACAATATTTGATATGAGAGATTAAGAAAAATAAAGAAATGACCGTTATCAATGCATTGATAAAGTCTCTCTTGAAAAAATCTAATTTGATCTCAACAAGACTAACCTGGTTAAATACAGGTTAAATAAAAATGTTTTCAAATAATGTACACATATTTGAGTTGGTTGACCAGATCATTTTAAGAAGCAATGGCAGTCAATAGACAGATGGTGAAATGTGATTTTTAGATTACAATTACCAAAATGGCAAACACATATGGATCTGGTGAACAGTTATCACTTGTACTGACCTCAGTCTCCAGTTTACATTGTGGATTCCCCAGTCTAGCAGAGAGTAGCTTCCCTACTGAATCCTTCAGGTCATTGTTACTCAGGTCCAGTTGAGAGCTGTAGCCAGCGCTTCACAGCATATTTCTGAGAGGTTACATTGATTCAACCTAGATGTAGAGATGTAGAAATAGAAAATCAAGAGATTCTTTAAAACACACACATTTGAGAAGTAGTAGCAATAATACATATTTGTCTCTAAACTGAATATGTCTGCCTGAGAAACACATATACAGCAGCAAGAAACTTTAGCAAAATGCATCATACAGGGATGATTTCTGTATTTTGAAAGTTACATATCTTGAAAACTTGATTGCTGACAAGCAAAACATTTTAGGACTATGTCAACAGTGGACTAATGAAATAAATACCAAAATATCGTTTTTTGGTGGAGTTTTCCTTTAAAGGCCAGTTCTCCCGGTGACAGAATTATATTTTTGTTCCAGTATGGAGCTGTCTCATCTTGCCCATGATACTTTACATTAATCTGTTTGGTCTGAAACACTAGCAAGAGTACAGTATGTACATCTCAGTCAGAGTTTTGGGCATTTCTTCTCTCTTATCTGTATTGAGCAAGTGTAGCAGAAATCCAACAGAAGACTCGAATGTGGCACATAATGTGGAGGCTCCTTGGTGTCTTTAACTGTGAGATGATTCTGCTGGTCAGGTCCTCATCATTGAATCTCTTCCTGAAGTACCCTCTGTCACCTGGTCAACACACCCTGAAGGGATCTGATTGGCAGCTGCAGGTTGGATAGTTATCCAGAGGAGAGCAGAGAGAAGCAGATTCCCCTTGATGAGGTTTGTCAGCAACACATCCACTGAGGTTGACTGTGACATCAAACCAGCTTTTGTTCATCTTGAAGTCTAGGGGCAGTCGGCACTCATCTAAACCATTAAAGACGAACAGAACTTTGTACTCGTCGTAGTTGGAGCTTCTTGATTCTTTGGTTTCCATTGAGAAGTGATTGAGAAGTTTGCGTTTCCTTCACCCCAGTCTAGAATGAACTTCTGCACAGAGACTGTTTTTCTAATGCCAGTGACTCCCTTTGTGAGCACAGTTCCTATAGGTTTGTCTTTTCCAGGTAAGGGTTTAAAAATGTTGTTACATTGGATTGATGTCTCTGGTCTTGCTTGTGTCCTAGATGTTGTCTCAATCTGTCTCACCTCATGTTCGTTATTGATCTCTCCACTTCCACCCTCTGTGATGTAAAGCTCTGTGTAGATCTTATTGAGAAGTGTTGGGTTCCCTTGTTTAGCAACACCCTCAAATACACATGGAAACTTCACAGTGGCACATCACAGCAAGCTCACCTGAATGAACAAATATAGAGAGGATTTTTATGTCACCTCTGTTTGAATCCCTACAGTATTGTGGGATTGTGTTATAACATTTTAATATGTCTCCTCTTAACTTCCTGTATGAATGAATACATGTTTTATAGTACATTACATACTGGTGGTTCACAGCAGTGTTAAATCTGTTTATTATCATAAATTAAATTAATGAACATAACAAATCACCACTACTTAAAGCTTTTGAACGTTCCTCATAATGGAGCATTAAACAGTAAAGGATGAAGCTCTTACTTTTCTCCAGTGTGTCAGCAAGGTCCTTTTGGTCCATGTTCCACAGGACGTGCAGTGTGATCTTCAGAGCCCTCTCTCTGGCACTGCTCTCCTGATTCTGACATTCAGGGTCCATCACTTCCTCATCCTCCCTCTGACTCTCAAAACATTCTGGGAGATCTGAACATAGCATCGTCTTGAATCTCATTAGCTTTTTTGTCACAAATGTCATAATACAATATTCTGTTCAAGTAACTGAAATAGACAAACTTAAGATCACATCAAACTGAATCAAAGTTAATTAAATAAGATAAGAAATGCTTTTACATTAATAACTTAATGAATGATTGACAGATCAACTGTACTTGAAGTAAACAAAAACAAATAATAGGACCATGTACACTAGATATAGAGGACAGTTCTATAGGTTGATTCATGGACAAGTCACTCTTCATGGACACAAGGCTGGTACAGGAGAGTCTGGTCTCTCCTGCTGGACCCTTAGATAAATACAGAAGGACAGAGCTATGTGTGAAAAAAACTGTGTTTGTTAGACTTTGAGAGTTCTGAATGTGGAAAAATGACAATGATAAACAATGAACCAATAAATACCTTGTTGTTTCACTGACCATGACCCATATCAATCAGAGTTATAGCTGAAGAATACTATACAATCATAACTTCTTCAAGTATATCAACTGGTGAGTCTTGTTTTCTGAAGTGTATTGGTTGTTTCATGGACCTGTCACTCTTCATGGACACAGCTGAGTACAGGAGAGTATGGTTGCTCTTGCTAGACCCTGGCAAAAATACAGAGAGACCAGAGCTAGTATGTAGACCAGAGCTAGCAGTAGGCTTATTGTTGGATTTTGAGGGACATAAAATGGAACAATAGCTAGGTTTCCATCCAATTGGTGACAGATTTTCATGTGAATATTCTAAAATCTGCATAAAAACAATACGCACCAGAGGTATGTTCCCATCAAACTGACTTGTTGCGGATAAAAGGCTGTGCATGATGACATGGTGCACATGTACCAAATAATAAATAGAAGTTAAATGGGTTTCCATCGCATTTTTAACTCTATCAATGTTTTTGTCACAAAAACCGTTGCGACAAATAGCTCATTTGCCCAATCTGGTTTTGGCGCATGCGCTCTAGACAAGAGTTTGCTGATAAAGTGGATAATTTTATTTGATAATTGGCAGCCAAGCACCGATCATCATGTAACCATCATTAAAATAATAGCCAACCCTCGATATTTAGCCTATCAGAAATGTGCATGGTCACCGTGCACTTAACCACCATGTGAAGTTCATCATCATTTATTTAATCTGCCTATAAACTTTTAATGCTTTTCCATGTTTTGGTGGCCTACAATGCAACATATCATCGCGTGACTCTAAGTTTACTTCGATATGATGATTATTACAGTATATCATTATTTGCGTATAAAGGCGTTTCCGACACCATTTCTCGCATAATTAATTTTACTGACACAAAAAGATCCCACCATGTCAAACAAACAAATTGTCTGTCGACATTTATGAATTTGGACCGAGACTTCCTGTTTCCATTAGCTCTGTTGTGCTGTTTTTATGCATCAGGTAATTCATCCGCATGAAATAGTTGGATGGAAACCTGCTCACTGAGACAATGAGAGATAATTTATCAAGAAAGGCTATTTTGTTAACTCAATGTCCACTTAATGCAAATTAGGCCGGGATTCAATTCGATCACATTTTGTTGGGTCTACCATCAGTAACACACTACGCCGCCAGGGACTCAAATCCTGCAGTGCCAGACGTGTCCCCCTGCTTAAGCCAGTACATGTCCAGGCCCGTCTGAAGTTTGCTAGAGTGCATTTGGATGATCCAGAAGAGGATTGGGAGAATGTCATATGGTCAGATGAAACCAAAATATAACTTTTTGGTAAAAACTCAACTCGTCGTGTATGGAGGACAAAGAATGCTGAGCTGCATCCAAAGAACACCATACCTACTGTGAAGCATGGGGGTGGAAACATCATGCTTTGGGGCTGTTTTTCTGCAAAGGGACCAGGACGACTGATCCGTGTAAAGGAAAGAATGAATGGGGCCATGTATCGTGAGATTTTGAGTGAAAACCTCCTTCCATCAGCAAGGGCATTGAAGATGAAACGTGGCTGGGTCTTTCAGCATGACAATGATCCCAAACACACCGCCCGGGCAACGAAGGAGTGGCTTCGTAAGAAGGATTTCAAGGTCCTGGAGTGGCCTAGCCAGTCTCCAGATCTCAACCCCATAGAAAATCTTTGGAGGGAGTTGAAAGTCTGTGTTGCCCAGCGACAGCCCCAAAACATCACTGCTCTAGAGGAGATCTGCATGGAGGAATGGGCCAAAATACCAGCAACAGTGTGTGAAAACCTTGTGAAGACTTACAGAAAACATTTGACCTGTGTCATTGCCAACAAAGGCTATATTCAAAGTATTGAGAAACTTTTGTTATTGACCAAATACTTATTTCCCACCATAATTTGCAAAAAATTCATAAAAAATCCTACAATGTGATTTTCTGGATTTTTTTTCTTCTCATTTTGTCTGTCATAGTTGACGTGTACCTATGATGAAAATTACAGGCCTCTCTCATCTTTTTAAGTGGGAGAACTTGCACAATTGGTGGCTGACTAAATACTTTTTTTTCCCACTGTAGGTTGATTCATTGAACAGTCACTCTTCCTCTTGCTGGATTTGTGATGAGACACCTTCAGTCTCTCATTTATTCTAATCTGTGAGCTGGAGAATATACTGGAACTGATCAGTTTTGATCAGTCACATTATGAATCATCAACTTACCTCGTTTTGGTGTCATGTTCCCCAGAGAGACTCATTTTAGAGGCAGTGCCCCCCTCCTCTCTCTCTCCCCAGAGAGACTCATTTTAAAGGCACTGCCCCCCTCCTCAGGGGCAGACCAGTAAAGTCCAGGACCAACCTAATCCAGATCATTAGACCTAGACATACAAACCGGAGGTCCTTAGACTACTTTTAAAATATATAATTATTTCTTTCTTCCCTCCTTCCTTCCCTCCTTGCTTCCTTCCTCGTTATGAACACTGATCTATGGATGATTGGATATGTGCAAGTAAGGGATTCAGCCTTTTGGTTTTCACCCAACCAGCCTAGTGAATACTTTGAGGGAGGGAAGGAAAGCAGGTTGCTTTTATTTTACCATATCCCAGAGATAAAACACATCATAGGCCATAACCCTGGATCATTTCTACCGAAGCTTTACTAGGTACAGTGGCTTGCGAAAGTATTCACCCCCCTTGGCATTTTTCCTATTTTGTTGCCTTACAACCTGGAATTAAAATTGATTTTTGGGGGTTTGTATCATTTGATTTACACAACATGCCTACCACTTTGAAGATGCAAAATATAGTTTTTTGTGAAACAAACAAGAAATAAGACAAAAAAACAGAAATCTTGAACGTGCATAACTATTCACCCCCCCAAAATCAATACTTTGAAGAGCCACCTTTTACAGCAATTACAGCTGCAGATCTCTTGGGGTATGTCTCTATAAGCTTGGCAAATCTAGCCACTGGGATTTTTGCCCATTCTTCAAGGCAAAACTGCTCCAGCTCCTTCAAGTTGGATGGGTTCCGCTGGTGTACAGCAATCTTTAAGTCATACCACAGATTCTCAATTGGATTGAGGTCTGGGCTTTGACTAGGCCATTCCAAGACATTTCAATGTTTCCCCTTAAACCACTTGAGTATTGCTTTAGCAGTATGCTTAGGGTCATTGTCCTGCTGGAAGGTGAATCTCCATCCCAGTCTCAAATCTCTGGAAGACTGAAACAGGTTTCCCTCAAGAATTTCCCTGTATTTAGTGCCATCCATCATTCCTTCAAATCTGACCAGTTTCCCAGTCCCTGCAGATGAAAAACATCCCCACAGCATGATGCTGCCACCACCATGCTTCACTGTCTCTTTGTTGCCTCTCTGATTAATGCCCTCCTTGCCTGGTCCATGAGTTTTGGTGGGCGGCCCTCTCTTGGCAGGTTTGTTGTGGTGCCATATTCTTTCCATTTTTTAATAATGGATTAAATGGTGCTCCGTGGGATGTTCAAAGTTTCAGATATTTTTTTATAACCCAACCCTGATCTGTACTTCTCCACAACTTTGTCCCTGACCTGTTAGGAGAGCTCCTTGGTCTTCATGGTGCCGCTTCCTTGGTGTTGCCCCTTGCTTAGTGGTGTTGCAGAATCTGGGGCCTTTCAGAACAGGTGTATATGTACTGAGATCATGTGACACTTAGATTGCACACAGGTGGACTTTATTTAACTAATTATGTGACTTCTGAAGGTAATTGGTTGCACCAGATCTTATTTAGGGGCTTCATAGCAAAGGGGGTGAATACATATGCACGCACCACTTTTCCGTTATTTATTTTTTTGAATTTTTTGAAACAAGTTATTTTTTTCATTTCACGTCACCAATTTGGACTATTTTGTGTATGTCCATTACATGAAATCCAAATAAAAATCCATTTAAATTACAGGTTGTAATGCAACAAAATAGGAAAACGCCAAGGGGGATGAATACTTTTGCAAGGCACTGTACATGTACTTATTAACTTCCTCTTTGAGGAAGACTGTCACTAAGTAAAATAGAGTAATTGTTTAGATTTAAATAGTAATCCCTTAATCAAGGTAGCCACCCTTTGCCTTGATGACAGCTTTGCACACTCTTGGCATTCACTCAACCAGATTCCAGGTAGTCACCTGGAATGCATTTCAATTAACAGGTGTGCCTTGTTAAACGTTCATTTGTGGAATTTCTTTCCTCCTTAATGCGTTTGAGCCAATCGGTTGTGTTGTGTTTGGTAGGGGTGGTATACAGAAGATAGCCCTATCTGATAAAAGACCAAGTCCATATTATGGCAAGAACAGCTCAAATAAGCAAATAGAAACGACCGTCCATCATTACTTTAAGACATGAAGGTCAGTCAATACGGAACATTTCAAGAACTTTGAAAGTTTCTTCAAGTGCAGTCGCAAAAACTATCAAGCGCTATGATGAAACTGGCTCTCATGAGGACCGCCACAGGAAAGGAAGACCCAGAGTTACCTCTACTGCAGAGGATAAGTTCATTAGAGTTACCAGCCTCAGAAATTGCAGCCCAAATAAATGCTTCACAGAGTTCAAGTAACAGACACATCTCAACATCAACTGTTCAGAGGAGACTGTGTCAATCAGGCCTTCATGGTCAAATTGCTGCAAAGAAACCACTACTAAAGGACACCAATAAGAAGAAGAGACTTGCTTGGGCCAAGAAACACGAGCAATGGACATTAGACCGGTGGAAATTTGTCCTTTGGTCTGATGAGTCCAAATGTGAGATTTTTGGTTCCAACCGCCGTGTCTTTGTGAGACGCAGAGTAGATGAATGGATGATCTCCGCACGTGTGGTTCCCACCGTGAAGCATGGAGGAGGAGGTGTGATGGTGTGGAGGTGCTTTGCTGGTGACACTGTCTGTGATTAATTTTGAATTCAAGGCACACTTAACCAGCATGGCTACCACAGCATTCTGCAGCGATACGCCATCCCATCTGGTTTGCGCTTAGTGGGACTATTATTAGTTTTTTTTAACAGGACAATGACCCAAAACACACCTCCAGGCTGTGTAAGGGCTATTTGACCAAGAAGGAGAGTGATGGAGTGCTGCATCAGATGACCTGGCCTCCACAATCACCCGACCTCAACCCAATTGAGATGGTTTGAGATTAGTTGGACTGCAGAGTGAAGGAAAAGCAGCCAACAAGTGCTCAGCATATGTGGGAACTCCTTCAAGACTGTTGGAAAAGCATTCCTCATGAAGCTGGTTGAGAGAATGCCAAGAGTGTGCAAAGCTGTCATGAAGGCAAAGGGTGGCTACTTTGAAGAATCTCAAATATAAAATATATTTTGATTTGTTTAACACTTTTTTTCGTTACTACATGATTCCATATGTGTTATTTCATAGTTTTGATGTCTTCACTATTATTCTACAAAGAAAAACCCTTGAATGAGTAGGTGTGTCCAAACCTTTGACTGGTACTGTATGTACAGGTGAACATTCCTTTTCCACACACCTCCCACATGTGACATGCCAAACCTGTACTGCTTCATTCCCTGCGCGATAACAATAGTTTTAACCATCCCCATGCAAGCATGTGTGGTGAGCACCTTCATTGTCATCTGATGTAATGCACATAATATCTACTGTATATCTCTACATTATGAAACATGATAATAATAGTTATCTTTATACACAGTTGAAGATACTATATATTTTTCTAAAACTAAATAAATGTTATTACTGTAAGCCACTGTCATGGTAGTAAGGTCTGTTTGCATTTTCTACTGATGTTAAACACTAAAGGAACATTAGATGGTGTATTTGGACCGTTGTTTTATATATCCACACAACTAACAAACCTCCCACATAACAAATAAATCTCTATCAGCTCCCTGCGGATTCTAGAAGTTGTCACAGGGGCACAGCTGGCATCCACATAGCACATCTTTAGCACGTTACACACAACTTCATCCTCTAGCTATAAACTTTCCCCAGGAAACATTACATGGAAACATCTGCTTAGATGGTTTGCATGTCTGCAATATACTTCAGAAAAACACATATCAGTACTGAGACTGAGGCATTCATAATATGGACACCGTACACCAGTATTATACTCAGCTGGCCCCTCCCGATTTTGTGTTAAACACTCTACAACAAGGCTTTCTTAGTGTCCAACAAGCTTTCTCTGCCCTTAACCTTGTTCTGAACACCTCCAAAACAAAGGTAATGTGGTTTGGCAAGAAGAATGCCCCTCTCCCTACCGGTGTGATTACAACCTCTGAGGGTTTAGAGCTTGAGGTAGTCACCTCATACAAGTATTTGAGGGTATGGCTAGACGGTACACTGTCCTTCTCTCAGCACATATCCAAGCTGCAGGCTAAGGTTAAATCTAGACTTGGTTTCCTCTATCGTAATCGCTCCTCTTTCACCCCAGCTGCCAAACTAACCCTGATTCAGATTACCATCCTACCCATGCTGATTACGGAGACGTAATTTATAGATCGGCAGGTAAGGGTGTTCTTTACCATTCGGCCATCAGATTTGCCACCAATGCTCCTTATAGGACACATCACTGCATTCTATACTCCTCTGTAAACTGGTCATCTCTGTATACCTGTCGCAAGACCCACTGGTTGAAGCTTATTTATAAAACCCTCTTAGGACTCACTCACCCCTATCTGAGATACCTACTGCAGCACTCATCCTCCACATACAACACCCGTTCTGCCAGTCACATTCTGTTTAAGGTCCCCAAAGCACATACATCCATGGGGTCGCTCCTCTTTTCAATTCGCAGCAGCAAGCGACTGGAACGAGCTGCAAAAAACACTCAAACTGGACAGTTTTATCTCCATCTCTTCATTCAAAGACTCAATCATGGACACTCTTACTAACAGTTGTGGCTGCTTCGCGTGATGTATTGTTGTCTCTACCTTCCTGCCCTTTGTGCTGTTGTCTGTGCCCAATAATGTTTGTACCATGTTTTGTGCTGCTGCCATGTTGTGTTGCTACCATGTTGTTGTCATGTTGTGTTGCTACCATGCTGTGTTGTCATGTGTTGCTGCAATGCTAGGTGGTTGTCTTAGGTCTCTCTTTATGTAGTATTGTGGTGTCTCTTGTCATGATGTGTGTTTTGTCCTATATTTAAATTTATTTATTTTTAATCCCAGGCCCCGTCACCGCAGGAGGCCTTTTGGTAGGCCATCATTGTAAATAATAATTTGTTTTTAACTGACTTGCCTAGTTAAAGGTTAAATAAAGAATTTAAAAAATGTGGTGTGCAATGTCATTCCTCATTAGCAGGTGGCGCCAGAGATTCATGAGAGGTGGTTCATGGGACAATGAATGGGAAAACTCAGCATGCTGATACCACACTGTATTTATGTATTCTGAAGTAGGCCAATAATCATACTCATTACAATTGTGTATAGGGGTGGCCTCAGAGAGACATTCGTTCAAAGCACAGATGTTGTATGAAAAGACTGTTTCAGTTCTCAAATGAAATCAGTTCACTGAGCACTTTTAACAACATGGATTAAGTAGTGAAAAAACGGTATAGCACAAAAACATGACAGTGTTTGGAACCTCTCAATCACACAGGCTGGGGAATCATCAGCACAAAGGTAGTTGAGTGGAACCCCTGAGAAGGGCTGTGTGTTGTCAGTGACCCAGGTCAGTGCCCGGGCATGGCCCTGGAGGGAGGGCGACTGCTAGCCAACCGCTAAACACCTCAATTAAGCCCTTTATGACATGCTCAGCTAGCAGCTAGCACAGGTGCAGGACAGGAAGCCAGCCTCATTAACCAAGGAAGAAGAAGAGGGGGGCGTGGGCCAGCGGTGAGGCCACTGTCGTCACATGTTATTGGAGGGCTGAATGATGCCATTGTCCTTGCTCACAGAGAGGGAGAAGGGGGGAGAAAGTGGAGGGGAGTGTTGACCAGTCCTAACCTCTTGCGCGATAGATCTGCGACTCTCTCGAGAACTCTTCAAAGCTCTTCAAAGTGCCCGGGGCTGTCAACTGTGTGGCTGACAGGGCCCAGGTCACATCATCCCAAATGACACCCTATTCCCTTTTTAGTGCACTACTTTTGACCAGGGCTCTGGTCAAAAGTATTCGCTATACAGGGAATATGGTGCCATTTGGGACGTGGCCAGGGAGATTCCTCTCCACTCCATCTCAGCTGTTCCATGCTCATTAAAGGCTGCATCCTGACTTCATATGTATAAAATACAATTTGCAGGTGCAACTACAAGCATGAATTACTTAAATCAAGTTATGCATGCATAGATCCAGTTTCAGTCCAAGCACTGTGGTATATGGAGAAGTACTGTCAGTATCAAGGTTGAGGTGTAACTGATTACATGTAGGCCTAATCCATTACATGTAACTGATTACAAGAAAACTGTAATCCGTTATGTTACCAGCAAAGATATTGTAATCCAATTACAGATACTTAAAAAAAACTAGATGGTTACTTCCAGGATTACTTTTAAATGGAGGATATTTGCGAAAAAATACTTTGACACCTTTTTGATTTCTCCATGACAATCAAATCAGTATTGAAAAGAGATGCAAGTTTAAGTTTGTTCCGCATGAACGAGTCTGACCACAAGTCAGAAACCACTATGATGACACACCAAATGCGTTTGATGGTTTGCGGGAAATGAGTAGGAATAGTGCAAGCTATGTCATCCAATGGTGCGACTGCTATCAGCATCAAAGATTAT
Source organism: Coregonus lavaretus (assembly GCF_964263955.1). Lineage (NCBI taxonomy): Eukaryota > Metazoa > Chordata > Actinopteri > Salmoniformes > Salmonidae > Coregonus > Coregonus lavaretus. The sequence continues at coordinate 26,040,493 of NC_139993.1, read as the reverse complement.
ACGACCAACTTCAATAAACACTTGGAGGTAAGGACGACAGCACTAGTGTAGACTATGAGCGATATGGATATCACTTAAGCCTATTATTGATATCTACATAGCAATTGTGTGAATCACACTGCTGCTCTCTCAATTATTCGCACTTTACGGAGTCTAGATTGTGGTTGTTGTAGATGGCTGTTCACAAATGTATAGGTGTATTTTGCGCTCTTGCAACAGGTGCATAGAGCAGATCCCAGCCTATAGAATAAAAGTTTGAGGGAGTTCCTCCCTTGTAAACTTCTAAGTGGTATTGTGCTCCACACATACTGTCAAAAACAAGTACAATTTAAGGAAACCACGAGTAGGGCTTTTATTGCTCAATCTAATTTGTGCTGATTCAAAAAATTAAATTCAAAGGCCTAATGGACACATGCTTAAACTCATACGCTTTTGATAGACTTCAGTAGCTGCAAATTATCGAGATATCAAACTTGTCACCCATAGAGATTCTATTAAATTAATTAAGTATTCATATTCCTAATTCTATGGTGTCACAAAAAAAATGTAAACAATAGGCCTATAGCAAATGCAGCACATGGCATTCATTTTTCACGTCATGCAAATAGCCCTTTTCGGTACTGATCAAATCATGCCATTCCATGAGAGCAGCATTTCTTTTTCAACCTTGTTTTCAACCAATGACAGGAAATGTGACAGACTTTGGGTTTTAATGTAAGTACAGTGCCTTCAAAAAGTATTCACACCCCTAGACTTTTCCCACATGTTGTTGTGTTACAAGGTGGGATTAAAATCGATTTATGGATAATGGATGATTCCACTTTGACATTATGGGGTATTGTGTGTAGATCAGTGACACAAAATCTCGATTTAATCAATTAAAAATTCAGGCAGTAACACAACAAAATGTGGAATAAGCCAAGGGGTGTGAATACTTTCTGAAGGCACTGTATATACAGTTGAAGTCAGAAGTTTATATACACTTAGGTTGGAGTCATTCAAACTATTTTGTCAACCACTCCACAAATGTCTTGTTAACAAACTATAGTTTTGGCAAGTCGGTTAGGACATCTACTTTGTGCATGACACAAGTAGTTTTTCCAACAATTGTTTACAGACAGATTATTTCACTTATAATTCACTGTATCACAATTCCAGTGGGTCAGAAGTTTACATACACTAAATTGACTGTGCCTTTAAACAGCTTGGAAAATTCCAGAAAAGGATGTCATGACTTTAGAAGCTTCTGATACGCTAATTGACATCATTTGAGTCAATTGGAGGTGTACCTGTGGATGTATTTCAAGGCTTACCTTCAAACAAAACAAAAGAAATCAGCCAAGACCTCAGAAAAAAAATTTGTAGACCTCCACAAGTCTGGTTCATCCTTGGGAGCAATTTCCAAATGCCTGAAGGTACCACGTTCATCTGTACAAACAATAGTACACAAGTATAAACACCATGGGACCAAGCAGCCGTCATACCTGTCACGTTCGTTGAGTACAGGATTGGACCAAGGTGCAGCGTGGAATGCATACATGTTTATTTAAAAGTAAACAAAAGCAACATAATATGAAGCTCACAACGCACGCACGCACGCACGCACGCACGCACGCACGCACGCACGCACGCACGCACGCACGCACGCACGCACGCACGCACGCACGCCCCAAACAAGTGTCAAGATCCCACAACATAGGTAGGCAAAATGGCTGCCTAAGTATGATCCCCAATCAGAGACAACGATCGACAGCTGCCTTTGATTGGGAACCACACCCGGCCAACATAGCTCTACACATACTAGATCATAGACATAGATATACACATACATAGATACTCACACCCTGACCAAACCAACTAGCGTTGTCAGGGCGTGACAATACCGCTTCTGTCTCCTAGAGATGAACGTACTTTGGTGCGAAAAGTGCAAACCAATCCCAGAACAACAGCAAAGGACCTTGTGAAGATGCTGGAGGAAACAGGTACAAAAGTATCTATATCCACAGTAAAACAAGTCCTATATCGACATAACCTGAAAGGCAGCTCAGCAAGGAAGAAGCCACTGCTCCAAAACTGCCATAAAAAAGCCAGACTACGGTTTGCAACTGCACATGGGGACAAAGATCGTACTTTTTGGAGAAATGTCCTCTGGTCTGATGAAACTAAAATAGAACTGTTTGGCCATAATGACATCATTATGTTTGGAGGAAAAAGGGGGATCTTGCAAGCCGAAGAACACCATCCCAACCGTGAAGCACGGGGTAGCAGCATCATGCTGTGGGGGTGCTTTGCTGCAGGAGGGACTGGTGCACTTCACAAAATAGATGACATCATGAGGAAGGAAAATGATGTGGATATATTGAAGCAACATCTCAAGACATCAGTCAGGAAGTTAAAGCTTGGTCGCAAATGGGTCTTCCAAATGGACAATGACCCCAAGCATACTTCCAAAGTTGTGGCAAAATGGCTTAAGGACAACAAAGTCAAGGTATTGGAGTGGCCATCACAAAGCCCTGACCTCAATCCAATAGAACATTTGTGGGCAGAACTGAAAAAGCGTGTGCGAGCGAGGCCTACAAACCTGACTCAGTTACACCAGCTCTGTCAGGAGGAATGGTTGTGGGAAGCTTGTGGAAGGCTACCCGAAATGTTTGACCCAAGTTAAACAATTTAAAGGCAATGCTACCAAATACTAATTGAGTGTATGTAAACGTATGACCCACTGGGAATGTGATGAAAGAAATAAAACCTGAAATAAATCATTCTCTCTACTATTATTCTGACATTTCACATTCTTAAAATAAAGTGGTGATCCTAACTGACCTAAGACAGGGAATTTTTACTAGGATTAAATGTCAGGAATTGTGAAGAACTGAGTTTAAATGTATTTGGCTAAGGTGTATGTAAACGTCCGACTTCAACTGTAGCATAATTGTTTTATTATCTGTATTGAAGTAGAAAGCAATGGGTTAGAAGTCTACATAACCCATAAAGTAGAATGCAACATCTATTTATAGCCATCTATGTAAACTCTAACATTGATTTGTCTTGCAATAGATGTCGTTCAATTGGTAATATGAATTGTTTCTTATTCTAATGCCTCTTAAGGCGAAAGTAGGCTATCTAAACGCAATTGAAAGTAATCAGATTATGTTACTGAGTTTGGGTAATGTAAAAGTTACATTACTGACAAAAAATGTGGACAGGTAACTAGTAACTGTAGTTTATATTTAGAAAGTAACCTACCCAACACTGGTCAGTACTGTATTAAATAATCAAATAACTTAAAGCTGGATTCCTTAATGGTGAAACTGCCACGTCCGTTTGTGATATTACAACAACAAAGTTCCTGCAAACAACGAACACTGTTTTTTTCCCTCTGACATCATTGCACACAGAATAGAACAGCAGCATATGTACTGCAGTTGTTGTTTTTTTACCAACAAAACAAAAACAATAATGGCCGTGGGGCAGACAATGGCACTGTTTCCCCTACTGCGGATTCCATCTTTAATGATAAGGTCAAAGATTACAAGCAGAGGTATATACAATTAGTTGGCTTTATCTTTCCATTCTCTTGATGTTATGGAAAGGCTTTCTAACATTATAGCATAGAACAGCCATTAGATGGCAGGATTAGATCATACTTTCAGACTGATAGCCTACACACACTCAATTCACACACTCAATACGAATGGCTTTGTAAAATGTGTATAAGCATATCTCTTAGGCCCTCTGGAACAAATCGTGTTATATTTAATATAAAGCATAATGATTATTAATGCTGTATGTGTTGAGGTTATGTTAAGTTTAGGAAAATATGGACCCAAATACTTATGTTCGGCCTATTTCATTATTCAATTCAGTATAAATACCACTGACATACTGTCCCCATTCCAATTCCTTCCACTAGGTGGTGCTGTCTTCCAATGACAACCCACAGAGTTTGAGAGATAGTTTCTCCTGTCCGTTTTTAGCTACCACTGCTATATCAAAGATGAAATCAGCTCAATTAGAGGAAACACTATACCCATAGACATGTAAAAATATAAATACACATGACATCACCATAGCACAGCTATAACTCAGCTCCATCTGAGTACATCAATCTGCCGGAAGACCATCAGTAGAAGCTGGATGTAAAGAGAGGATTGGTATGCTTATAAAGCCACTCGCATTTCAGCAAAGATAATTTGCATTCCAATCACAGAACATTTCTATACATTTCTATACCCATTCCATGTTCTTTGCAGCCAAACGACACGTATGGCGGAATGGCATGTACGGCCATTCTGTTTGGAAATTATTTCCATATATCTTTATGGGCCTTGAGTGTTCATGCCTAAAGATGATGACTAAGATGATATATCACAGATTGAATATGTAATTGGCTTGTGTCCTAAATGGCACCCTATTCCCTATATAGTGCCCTAATTTTTTTTACCAGGGCCAATAGGGTATCCCAAATGGCTCTGGTTAAAAGTAGTGCACTATGTAGGGAATAGGGTGCCATTCGGGACGCACCATGGCAACCATGGCTGTGTGTCACTCCCATGTTCTCCATCTGTAAGGGTTTAGCACGAGGGGATGGTTCCGTTGTTGATTTGTGCAATGATCTTCCCAAATGAAGCCAACCACACAGACGTCAGAAGCATCCCCAAAGAGGACGCATCCCAGTTTCACAGTCTATTCAGCGCCTCCCTCGCACGTCAACAGTCAAAAGCAGCACATGCCGGGGATGCTTGGGAAACTCAATGCAGATTTGAAAGATGCACATGCACTGACTCAAACACACTTGCTCGGATTAATCACACACCCGCAACTACATATTACCACATCCACACACTTGGCTGTGTGCAGACAATCACACGTGTACTCATACATGCACTCCCACACGCACACACACATACTGTATCTGCCACTAAAGATCCATCAACAAGTGGCCTTGGACATTCTTACTGCTCTTTTCTTTGAGTCAAAGGACAAAAGTAGCTGAAACCGTGTTTACTTGTTAAGTTCTAGGTATGGAGAACCTAAACAAATACAAGTGTTCTCAAAGGATCCGGCTTCTTTTCCTCCTTCCCTCTCTTTAGGGTTGAGGAGTTGACAAAGGCAAACAAAATAATGCACAGTAAGCAATTTTCCCACCCCAGCGGCCCTGGACACAGCATGTAGCCTGGAGAAAGAGGGGTGGAGGGGGGACAGAGTCAGTCATAGAGGAGGGGGACACACAGATGGTAACACCTTGAATACGTCGGACTAAACCCACAGTGTGGCTCGGGTCAAAGGGCACCGGAGTCGACAAGCGCCACAAACCTGAATGGAAGCCCAATTGTAGCCCCAATTGAAACAGAGAACAGACAAACAATCCTCACTGGACTATAGTTAAAATCCACATGTAAATAACACCCAGTGGAAATAACTCTTACTGGCATGTTAAAGGGACAGTTAACCTAAAATAGAAAATGACATATTACGTTCCGTATTCTGTAAGCAGTCTATGGATAAAATAAGACAGCAATCCATGGGTAAGGAAATCAACATGTAATTTTGTAATTATCCCTTTAACTTTGGTGGAATTTCACTGAGTTGCTTGGAGCTTTATAAGTGTTTTATAACTGGTTTATAAAGAACTAAGACTTTCTAGTGTCATTTCCAAGGTGCAGTCTGTAAATTGCATTGCTGATCAAAAGTACTGCCCCAACCCTTTTTAAACTGAGAGGTTGGGTCTTGGTGAATGTAACTGTTTGTATTTTGTTTTGCTTCTTGATCAAAGTACCCTCCACTGAATAACAGTACATCCAAAGGCGGTACAACTTCATTACAACCTTACAGTATATCATTCTGTGTGACCTCCATGGACAATCCACTGAGATACTGATGGGATACTTTTCCCCCTTGTCATTTGCTGTGTGTGAATTACCCTTCGGGGACACTAAAGATCTATTGAATTCAATTAAATTGAATTGACATTTAATTGAAAATCCTGGTGTTGAAATGTCTGGCACAGTAAAATAAAACCATATAGATGTGTATCTATGATAGATCTACATGACAATATGGGGGTATAGTTGTAGCCATGGAGACATCCTTGTTTAGCAGTGTATGTACATATAGTTCCCCATTACCAACATTAAATGGATCGAAAGTGATTAGATCTTTGGCTGCAAAGGAAAGCTGCAGTTTTATGATGCAAATCACAAACACAAAAAGGGGGTTTGATATGCAAAACTGGGATTCATTAACTGAATTATCTCCTGAGTCTGAGCTGGAGGCGTGGAGCCAAATTACACCTTATTCCCTTTATAGTGCACTACTTTTGACCAGGGCTCAAACAGCCATTTCGGACATAGTCTGAGCCTTGTAGAATCATCCCAGTCAGTACAATCACCAACCTGACCAACAGAGTACTCTGACTGGGACCCATATTAATAAATGCTGTTCCAGGATCAGGTCATCCCTGGCCATGTGTTCTTATTCATTGTGAGCTAAAAGGCTAAACTGATCCTAGATCAGCACTCCTATTCTGATACACTTTATGAATACAAGCCCTGATCACAGAGGTATTCTCAACCAGACAGTCAGTGAGCCCACTTTAAAATAATACAAACTGATAATCAAAAATAGTCTAACCAACATTCTGAAATTACTTTTTCAGTTGGCAATGTAAATCAACATTCTGAAAAGAGAGTTTTAAAGTAGCCATGCAAGGTTTGATGAGTCATGATGATGAGTAGCAACAGATAGCATTTTAGCCTCCAGACCCTTGTTATATCTTCCCATTTCCCATAAACACTCAACACCAACGGTTGGAAAGAGAGAGAATCTATGAAGCCAGGGCCCGGGCCTGCTAATTAACCAATTACTAGCACTAATTGCTGGTCTCCTGAGGAGAGGTTAAGGAGTGGGATCAGGTCCTCCCTGGGTACCGCTGGCTGGCTGTCTGCCACTGTGTCATCCATCCTGGGGCCTAATCGAGTTATCATATCAACAGATCTCTCATCAGGGGCCCCACGCCTGACACTCCCAGAAAGAGACCCAGAGGGAGACGACAAATTTCCAGCAGCAGGACACTGGAGCTTGCCTGTCAGGCTGGATGAAAGGTACCTGCAGCCCCTGGGCAAGCTCCCGTTGGGAAGACACTCACACTGGGCAACACGGCCACGACTCTACCCCTCTGCTCTGGAGGTTGGGGGGTTATATTATAGGAATGTAGGAATCAATGAGGAATAGAAGGGGGACATTATTTAGCGGGACACACAATGGCTAGGGGGAGAACACAATGTGGTGGCCATGCAGAGTTTGGAGTGGAGCGCAGGGGGGAACCCCTGTGGCTGTGAGAGGCGACTGGGGGGGGTCAGGGTTTTAAGGGCCATGTGGCCCCTGCCTCGGAGGAGGTTAATGTACTGTTAATCTGGGGTCAGGGACGCGCCTCGGACCCTCATACATCACTCACTGACAGCAGCAGCAGTCACTGATGACCATACCAAATCCTCTGTCATAAATGCTTGGAGGCTGCGTGAATGAAGCTCTCTCATCTCTCTCTCACTGACCGACGCTACTTGATGGCTTTCTTTCTAAGTATAGAGCCTTTGACTGAGTCCCTCTGGTTTGTGCTTGCACGTTCTAGCTGAGGTGAACAAAAAAACAGCTGATTGATCAAAATTCTAAACTTGTGGAATACATCGAAGTGGTGGGGAAATGCAATGGCTTAAAGCAAGTGAGTGTGAACGAGTGGGAGCAAGAATGAAAAAGAGCTTGGAAAGGAGCATGTCTGTGCAAGACAAGCTATATCGAGTCAAGACAATAAAATGACAAACCACTATACTTCTCAATTGTTGTGTTAAAACATAAAGTTAGACCCAACTAAACTAATTACAGTGCTAGATAGAACTGCAAGGTGATTCATCGAGTAATTCATGGTTGAGAACGTTTTGTTATCTCACTCTGTAAAGAAAAGGCGATGAGTCCGGTGTCGAGAGAGAGAGAGAGAGAGAGAGAGAGAGAGAGAGAGAGAGAGAGAGAGAGAGAGAGAGAGAGAGAGAGAGAATGTGTGTGTGTGGTGAAATGTTCCATGGAGGCTGATTCCACATTTCAAAGAAAAGTGTGTGTTTGTGTTTCTCTTGCTGACGGTGCATGCAGGCGTGAGACTGAAAATTCCCGGGAGGCAAAGGGGTGTGATAAGGAGGAAGATCAGGGAGATGAGGAGGGTTTTGGCTTAATGCATATCCAAATGTTTCACATGGTCTTTCACCATCCCATCCTAGACCCCCTATTCCCCTTCACACACACACACGCACACACACACTCTAACACGGACACAGACACACACACAACCCCCCCTTCACATGATTCACACACACCCATATCAACAATGGAACTAGTCCAGATGCCATCAGAGTTTTGGTTTTTCAGCTGGAGATAAGATTTTTATCATGAAAAGTGCTGAGGTATGGACTTCTTCTGTGCTTAGCAACAAGCCTCTGACCTCACCACTCGTTACTGCCTCTTACGGGCCCATTAATTGAATTACCTATTCATCGAAAAGTAGAGACTGCCCGGAATTAGCCTCTCCGCTCTGCTACGTCTTAATGTTAAGAGCCCCCTTTATGCCTTGTTGACTGCTCTCTATTGAGCATCCCTCTCTCCTCCCTGGGAGTGGAGTGTTGGGGAGGGCAGGGCAGGTATGGAGCAGCCCAGAGGGGGGCTGACCTCTGGCCCTCACTCTGGAGAGGGACTCAGGCCCCATCCAGCCATTACAATGCAGGCAGGACGCAGCCCTCCGCGGCTGCCTGCTGATCCCTACAATGAGGCCCTTTGGCTGGGCCGCTGTGGGCAGAAAGACCCCCTGCAGCTCCAGCCGCCATCCGGAGAACTTTCACTGCTCTCCCCTATTTCGGCCAGGGCCAAGCTTCCAGTCAGAGGGGGGCCCGGTTCGCACAGAAAGAGAGGGAAACTCTCTTTATGAAATAATGAAGGAGATACAAGAGGTACAATGGTCTTTTAGAGGGGCATCTTAACCCGCAACAAACAGTGTCAACATCTGTGGTGGTGGATGACACAATGTCCGCTCCGAGAAAAAAAAACTTTCCTTCTGGGCAGTCAAAGTGAAAAGGCTACAGTGTTCGTTTTTTTTGTTTATGAGAGGGGATTTGGTCGAGTCTTTGGCACGTCTCTTTTCAGCAGCAGTTGAACCGCACCGTGATGCTCCATGGACGACTTTGTCTCACTCGAGAGCCGGAGCGAAAGATGAAGTGAAGGTTCGAGAGCAGGAGCTTTCTTCCCATGGCTCTCTCCTTTCTGAAGGGGTGAAACAGATTATTGTCATACACATCTAGTAAAACGCATCAAAGTCCCTGGGGGAGTGTGGCAGGATGGAGAGAATGCAGGATGATGTGTGTGTCTGGGTGTGAGGGGGGGTTGTGCAAGGACACATGGTGTGCGTGTGTTGAGTATGTGTGTGTGTGGGGCTGCCACACGCAAGCCCAGACGTGTGGGAGTGTAATAGGTTCTCAGGGGGGAGAGACGGTCGGTCACAGTCCCTCTATTTCTCTCCGTCTCTCACTCAATCGTGTGGTCTCCCCTCAGCCATGCTAATGCTAACCTACAGTACTGTAGTGACATAAAGGCCCTCTTCATCTCCCCCACCTCAACGTGAAAGGGATCATTGACTGTGCCGCGGTAGGCTGCAGCCTCATCCCACTCAACCCAATTTATCAGTTACCGCCAATTGGGCGTAAGTGAGTGCTTGTGAGGATCCAGGTGCTTATCATTAATTCTGCTTTGTTGTGGAGGGGAGGATAGGGGAGGAAGTGCGTGTCCTTGTCCCAACATGTCTGTCTGTAGGGGTTATATGATGCCACCACACGCTGACTGACACAGCAAACCTGTCATGACTTGGTTCAATTTAGGTTTTTACACCAAGCAACAAATGGGTTTCTGAGGGTTTTTACTGGGGGGAACTTCCTTGGTGGTCAGTCAGATCTGGAAGGTTGTGTGAGAGACCACAATGCCTATTCCACCCATGCTCTACCAAGGTTATCCAGCACACAGCTTTGACCTACTACAGTAGCTAAGGGAGGAAGCCTTTTAGGTACTAGCTAAACAAGAAAACACAGAGAAGTCTCTCAGAGTCCTGTGGTCACCTGAGTGGAGTTTAGTTTAGTAGTCTGCTGAGTGTCTCTCCCCTCAATTCCTCCTCTCCCTCTCAGACACACATGGACAGACAGACGGATGGAGTGACGGACGGACAGACAGACAGATAAACAGAGGGACTTAATCTCTACAAGCAGTGCGGACAGTTCCTGTGACATGGGGGATAACCACTCCAACACTCCAAAAAATTGAAAGGCTCGTCAAAGAAAACAGCCTCTTTGAGCGGCATTAGCCCTCGGCCCCCTGGGTAGTGGATGCCTGCGCGGCTTTAGCGTGCTACTGAACCAGGCCGTAATGTTCATTACCCAAACCCGAGGGAGAGGACAGGGGGGAACACTTTTGTTCACCCGGGAGAGCCCGGGCAGTATTAGGGATGACTGACCTGTAGCTAATGGCGCTGGGTGAGAGAACGAGCGGAGATGAGGGAGAGATGGAGGGGAGACAGGGGGAGATGAGAGGGATAGGGGTGCCCTCCAAATGATAATCTCTTGTATTACTCCCCCCATGGTGCTCCTCATTTACACCCCCTCATTGGCGCCTAAGCTCCTTATCGCCCAAATTACAATTATTGAAGGAGAATCCCATATACTCCTCCGCTCCCCCACCTCCCCCATCCACCCCCTGGAGAGGTAGGCCCGCTCTGGGAAGCACTTGCTGATGAAGTACCTTTAATACGCATATAATCAATGTTTCATTGCGCATCAACTGCTTTTCATTAAAGCAGTTACTCACTGTTTTTTTTTATTGCATTCATCTTAGGAGGGGTAAAGAAAAAGAGGAAAATGAATCCCTTTCTCTACAGGATGACGTGACAACATCCCCCCCATTCAATTAACCCCAAGGAATTCTGGGTATATGGATGAACATGCACACACACTGCAGTGTGCCTTTAACGGCGCACAATAAAAGCATGGTCAATGTCTCCATGCTAATGTAATATGTGGGTTTAGGGAAGAAGGGAAAAAAATGTAATGAGCCACTTAAAAACACAAATTTGGTGGTCGTGATGGTTGCTTTAACGGTGGACCGTTAAATGCCATCTAGCATTGAAGAGAAACTATAAATCCAGCAGTTGTTTCTGAGTCATTTTATATGCCACAACAAACAGGAACAGAATGCCCAAGGCTCGACAACAAACCAACATCTTTCTCTCTCTCTCTCTCTCTCTCTCTCTCTCTCTCTCTCTCTCTCTCTCTCTCTCTCTCTCTCTCTCTCTCTGCTCTCTCTCTCTGTCTCCCTGTCTCTCTCTCTCTCTCTCTCTCTCTCTCTCTCTCTCTCTCTCTCTCTCTGTCGCTCTCTGTCTCTCTCTCTCTCTCTCTCTCTCTCGCTCGCCTTTCTTTTTCCTCTCTGGACTTGCATTTCATGCGTTGCACATCAGTGTTAATTTCGTCAACAAAAATAGTGGCTAAAATATTCGGCAAATACCTATTTTACAGTGGCAATTGATGAGACTATAACTGACTAAATAGACCCCCCCCCCCCTCCCCCCCCAAAAAAAATAGAACTAAACTAAAAATATTTTTCATTTCAGTTGACTACAACGAAATGATCTCTGTGACTAAAATCTGACTACTAAGTGGACTGGACAAAAGTTTTGGGAGAGATTAAAAGCTTTTCAGTGATAAGCACAATTAAAATTAGCAGCACAGAAGCGCAGGACAGTTCTGTTCAGCGGTGTGAAAGATGGGCTACACCCGGCACGCAGCCTACATCAGCTGGTGAGCTGCAGGGGAGAAAGTGATGAGTGTAGGCAGACAGGCAGACAGGGTTTGCTTTGGCTTCCGACTCCGTCTCCGATTATACACATCGCGCAGGTGACTCTCTTGCTTCCCCGTAGCTAACCAGTCACCACCAGCCTTCTAGTTAGCTACCATTTGCCTGGGTAAGAAACACAAGCTGCTTTAAAAAATGTTAAACAATAGCTGCAAGGCAAACGTAGCGTTCCATTGGAAATTCATGTACTTTTGATGTACCAAAACGCAATGACTCTGTAGGTGTGATCTAGCGTAAAACTAGGCTACTTACGGACCGGACCGTTAACCATTTGTTTAGGCTACACCTTGTTCAGTCATGTTACTTCATTAGCTAGCTATAGCTAACAACCTGCATTGTGTTCAGCAGGACGCAACATTTTGGAACGTTCAGATTGAAATATGCTATGTAGAACAAATATACCTCTCTGACAGGTTTGAATGAGTAATAACGTTGGCTCTATTCATGGAATTTCAATCTGCAACGTTCGAGAACGTTTTGCAACTGAACGTAGCCCTGGTAACACTACCAGTAGCCTATATGCAAACATTTGGTTGCACAGAAAGAAAGGAAAGGGATAGCAAACAATTTATTGACTAAATTCCTCTTACAACTACACTATATCTAACTGGGTAAATCTGACTGGGTGGACCCAGTGACTCAGACTTGAGCACTTGGACCAGGACTCAAGCACTGGGACTCGGACATCAGCCATAGGGACTCGTGACTCGACTTGTGACTCGGCAAATGGTGATTCGGACTTGGACTCGGACTCAAGCACAGGGGACTTGGGACTCAATTCGGTCTCGAGGTTTAGTGACTCAACTACATCACTGGGCGAAACAGTCATTAGGTCCCTGTCCGTTCTACTTTTGGACACCAATGTGGCTGCTGGCCGGCGTCTGTGGAACATCGATAACAATGGCAATGACGCGAACCGAGTGACGGAGGTGCAATCCACACTACTTTGCCAATACCTTGCGGCAGCATCTGGTGATTGTGCTACTCTCTTGCTCTCTCTCTCTCTCTCTCTCTCTCTCTCTCTCTCTCTCTCTCTCTCTCTCTCTCTCTCTCTCTCTCTCTCTCTCTCTCTCTCTCTCTCTCTCTCTGCTCTTGTGTGTGTCTGTTTGTTTTGTATGTAATATGCAGTATCTACAGTGGGGAGAACAAGTATTTGATACACTGCCGATTTTGCAGGTTTTCCTACTTACAAAGCATGTAGAGGTCTGTAATTTTTATCATAGGTACACTTCAACTGTGAGAGATGGAATCAAAAATCCAGAAAATCACATTGTATGATTTTTAAGTAATTAATTTGCATTTTATTGCATGACATAAGTATTTGATCACCTACCAACCAGTAAGAATTCCGGCACTCACAGACCTGATAGTTTTTCTTTAAGAAGCCCTCCTGTTCTCCACTCATTACCTGTATTAACTGCACCTGTTTGAACTCGTTACCTGTATAAAAGACACCTGTCCACACACTCAATCAAACAGACTCCAACCTCTCCACAATGGCCAAGACCAGAGAGCTGTGTAAGGACATCAGGGATAAAATTGTAGACCTGCACAAGGCTGGGATGGGCTACAGGACAATAGGCAAGCAGCTTGGTGAGAAGGCAACAACTGTTGGCGCAAATATTAGAAAATGGAAGAAGTTCAAGATGATGGTCAATCACCCTCGGTCTGGGGCTCCATGTAAGATCTCACCTCGTGGGGCATCAATGATCATGAGGAAGGTGAGGGATCAGCCCAGAACTACACGGCAGGACCTGGTCAATGACCTGAAGAGAGCTGGGACCACAGTCTCAAAGAAAACCATTAGTAACACACTACGTCATGGATTAAAATCCTGCAGCGCACGCAAGGTCCCCCTGCTCAAGCCAGCGCATGTCCAGGCCCGTCTGAAGTTTGCCAATGACCATCTGGATGATCCAGAGGAGGAATGGGAGAAGGTCATGTGGTCTGATGAGACAAAAATATAGCTTTTTGGTCTAAACTCCACTCGCAGTGTTTGGAGGAAGAAGAAGGATGAGTACAACCCCAAGAACACCATCCCAACCGTGAAGCATGGAGGTGGAAACATCATTCTTTGGGGATGCTTTTCTGCAAAGGGGACAGGACGACTGCACCGTATTGAGGGGAGGATGGATGGGGCCATGTATCGCAAGATCTTGGCCAACAACCTCCTTCCCTCAGTAAGAGCATTGAAGATGGGTCGTGGCTGGGTCTTCCAGCATGACAACGACCCAAAACACACAGCCAGGGCAACTAAGGAGTGGCTCCGTAAGAAGCATCTCAAGGTCCTGGAGTGGCCTAGCCAGTCTCCAGACCTGAACCCAATAGAAAATCTTTGGAGGGAGCTGAAAGTCTGTATTGCCCAGTGACAGCCCCGAAACCTGAAGGATCTGGAGAAGGTGTGTATGGAGGAGTGGGCCAAAATCCCTGCTGCAGTGTGTGCAAACCTGGTCAAGACCTACAGGAAACGTATGATCTCTGTAATTGCAAACAAAGGTTTCTGTACCAAATATTAAGTTCTGCTTTTCTGATGTATCAAATACTTATGTCATGCAATAAAATGCTAATTAATTACTTAAAAATCATACAATGTGATTTTCTGGATTTTTGTTTTTGATTCCGTCTTTCACAGTTGAAGTGTACCTATGATAAAAATTACAGACCTCTACATGCTTTGTAAGTAGGAAAACCTGCAAAATCGGCAGTGTATCAAATACTTGTTCTCCCCACTGTATCACTGTATGTAGGCTAAATTTGGAATATACATGGCCAGATAATTCTTATATATTCTATTATACTATTATACTGTTTTTGTCATTTTGACAATAACTAGACTAAATAATTATTCAAATGACAAAAATGTGACTTAATTATATTTTTGTCAAAATGACAAAGACTAGACTAAATCTAAAAAAAGAGTGCCAAAAGGAACATTGGTTCACATAGGCAGGCCGCAAATAGACACTGGTTAAACCTCTTCTCTAAACCGTAACCCCTTCTGTTAGAGGTAGTCCTAATGAATCAGGCTGTGTGTGAGTTCGTGTCTGTGTGTTTGTGGATGCACTGACTGCAGCTAGCTCACACCTGGCCCAGCTGTTAGCACTAAAGCTGCAGCACTGACAGGGGCTAATAAAAAAGCTCACTGGCATCCACGTTTCTTCCTCTCCTTAAATCTCCAACGAAGCCTCTAAAATCACTTAACAGTATCCTCCATTAATTGGCATCTTACCTCAGACTGGTTTAAAGACATAAGCACACACACACACACACACGCTCTCTCTCTCTCTCTCTCTCTCTCTCTCTCTCTCTCTCTCTCTCTCTCTCTCTCTCTCTCTCTCTCTCTCTCTCTCTCGCTCTCTCTAACACACACACAGAGACAAGAATGCACACGTGCAAACACACACACACACACACACACCCTCTCCCTCATACACACCCCTCAGGTGAGGGGGAAACAAAAACAAATAGAGATATAGTTTCTTCTTCACCGAGCGGTTCTCACACTCAAGCGATGGGGTGTGTGAGTGTTTGCGGAAGTGCAGCGCATGCTTATCTGGCTCAGGATCAGCATTAGCCAGGTTTGCTCATTGTCAGCATTGTGAGGGTGAGAGGGCCTTTGTGCTGCTGGCTTCCACTGGTTCCCACTGTACGGCCTGCCTGCCTGCCTGGCTGCCTGCCTGTCTGAGCTGGAGGAGTGCCTGAGAACCTGCCAGAACGGCGGCTCTGTGTGTGCTCCATCGACAAGCACATGTCAACATGAGGAAGATGGACTGCCTCCGAGTAAGGCGCCCATTGAGCGCGAGTGAGTGAGGGGGTGAGCGAGTGAGGGAGTATGTGTGTGTTTGGGGTTGGGGGGAGGGGGTCTAGTGTGTGTGTGTGTGTGTGTGTGTGTGTGTACGTGCACGTCTGCTGCATGTCTGTCTGAGTGTGAGCTCCTGTGCTCCTGTGCATGTCTGGGTGTGTATTGTGTGTGTGCTTGCGTTGTCTAGAGAGCCATACAGCGGCGGTTTCTATGGCACCCTGGTTGGGAGCAAAGTTAACAGCTCATTAACACCAATTCATTATGGGCTGTTTCTCCCTCCCTTGTGAAGCTAGCTATGCATTAGGAGAGGCAGAGCAGGCCCCTTCAGACACAGTGTAAATCACTGGGCCCTTCCACACAAGACTCACTCAGAGGGGATGTGAGAGGCTGAGGCCCAGCCAACTAGCCTCCCAGTGAGTAATGCTACCTGTGTGTGTGTGGGGGTGGGGGTTTGCCAGAGGTCGTGTGGGAAACCTGCATCCAGCCAACCTGCCTGACCCCACATGAAATCCATGTGAAATCCTACCTGTGTGTGTGCTTGTGTGTTGAGTGACAGCGCAACTGCACAGCTGCTTTAGAGGGTGGGGTGAGGTAGGGAGGTTATGGGGGCGCAGAGGAGTGATGATGGGGTAGCGAGGTGTGCGTCTGGCAGACCCGGGCTTCTCCCCCACCCTGTGATTTGCTGCCCTTTTCACCACCTCCACGGTGCTAACACAAGCCTGGCCTGGGGAGTAGGAGAGGGGGAGAGGGGGAGGGATACACGGGTTAGAGGGGGTTTCAGTGGAGATAGGTAAGTCATTCACTGTACACAAGGCTAAGGGCCCCTGCCCTTACTGGCCCTGCTTAAACATGTCAAGCACACAAAAAATGCGGAGGAATTTGTCAGTGTACAAAAACGATGTTTGGTGGGTTCTTCACATGCCTTTGCTGTGACCCAGAAGTCCTGGAGAGGCTGTCAGTAAGTGGGGGGTCAAAGGTCAGGCAGCATTGTCCCCTGGGAGGACAGGGCCCAGCGGGACCGCCACCAAAGGTGGATAAATGAAGATGTCCCACTCAGGCCATTTACCATTGGAGAAAAATTGTTTAACGGGGTGGCTCTCCCATAGGCACCAATGCATTTGCAGCTGGGTTTGGCTTAATTCATTGACTGTATATAAACCAGAAAAAATGAGTGAGTGGGATGTTTAGTTTCCTCTTCCATCTCTGCCACCACAACTGACCCTCTTCTACCCACAATGGCTTTGTACGGCTGTCATCAGGGCCCAAATTTGAGGAAATCGCTCAATGGCCACCTATCGTCTGTCCTATAGTTCAAAAGCAGGCCAGAGAAGAGAGAGAAAGAGACAGAAAGAAAGAAAGAATCCTCTTATTATCAGGCAAATAAATAGTTGCATATGGACGAGCCACACACAATTCCTCCAGAGGCGGTTTATATTGGGGTTTGGGCACCATTTTGGTGCGGAACGTATTTCTACTTTAGCACAGAGGCTGATGACGTGAGGGATCATTATATCCACAGCTTTTCTTCTGAAGAGTTCCATTTCTCCTGACCCCCAAACTGGAAGAAAAGAAATAAAACCTATTTTCCATTACGTCTCTTCTTTCAAATGCTGCCCACTGCCGAAGTGACAGACCCCCAAAAAATATTGGCCCACATCATTGGCCGTCAATTACGCATCAATGCAAAATAAGCCGATTTGGACCCTCAGCACTGTTAGATCCTCGAAAACACAAAAACAACGACAAAGTTAGCTCTGTGTTGCGATGTTTCCTTCTGTATCTCCTCTTCCCTTAATTACAATAAGTTGGTGCCATAATAGGATTGTCAACCACTAAGGAGTGACAGCTTAAAAGAAACGCTTTCCAGTTGAAATGTGCCTTTGAGGGCCAATTTTCCAGGGCTTTTTTCGCTTTACTTTAAAGCTCGATCCAATTCAGCAGCCCTTTCAGTGTAACTGGGATACAAATCCATGCCACTTCAGCTATCAGAGGCCCAGAATGAGCATAAAAAAGCTGCATTACATCTGGCTCTTTTTTTAAAGGCTCTTTTTTTGGCTTCTCCTCGAGCAAAACCCCCTTCTATTGCAGAGTGCCGCGGCCCACTTTGGTCTGCCAAGTGTCTCTGTTACTGGGATTCGTCATAGGGGAGTCAGAGAATCGCAGGCGAGACAATGCTAGCGGCCACCATTTCATCCCAGCCCCTCTATCTTATCGCGGAAACACCATTGTCATGTCGACTGCCTGCCAAAGAGCCAAAGAGCCTACCTTGGGCCAGCCCTACAATAAAAGACCTAGCGACTATTCGCTGAGGTGATTTCTCAGTTAGCCAGTCATGTTAGCGGTGTTCTTTTTTCTTTGGTCCTTCCAGCTGCCTTTTTTCTTGCTTCCAGCAGAAGGTTCAACAGATTCCAGGATTGATTCTGTTTTATCCATGGTGCCTTAGCGCGGTGGCAGCTAGGCAGGCAGCAGATGCTAGTGATAACCATCCTTAGCCAAGGGCTACTACTGTGCTTTGGCTTCTTTTGTGGGCGATTTCCAGGCCCACTCACGCCATCCTGCGCTATCCGCCCTCCAAGAGGCTCCACAAAAGGGACTCATTTGCAACCTTCCCCTGCGATTTCCTTTCCCTTTGTTAAAGAGGGGAAAATCACATTCCGATGGCGCCTTAAGAAACCCTGCGAATCATTTTCAATGGTTCAGGAATAGATTGGGTCCAAGCAGAGACAGATGTGGGGAAAGAGAGAGTAATAGGGTACACTACTGATGCCCCGTGGCCTCTACCGGTGCCTCTATGTTCAAAGACCACCACACAATTAGCGTTAGTGTGCGTGTAAATGCTAAGTGCTTTTCAAAGGGTGCGATTCTACCCTTGATAGCGACCAAAGACGCATCTAAAATCTCTTTCAAATATCCAAAATGTTTGCCATCAAGAATGTCACTTTTTCTCTTCTATGTAAATACACACACATGGTCATGTTAGTCAATGGACGTAAATCTCGATGTAATGCGTAAAACCAGTGCAAAAAAGATACAATCCAAACTTCACACGTTTCAGATTACGACTTCCCAGGTTGTGCGTTCAGACTGCACACAGGGGATTGGGGGAAAGAAGCAACTAGCACCTCATTCACCCCTCCTCACCCCTCCCCTGGTCCGGATAAGCAGGAGCTGCTCTGGCCTGCTCTCTCTGACAGCTCGGAGCTGCGATTGAGAAGGGAAACTCGTAAAAATATTTTTTACAAGGTACTCTTAAGAGGTCTGCTGAGGAGCGGCCATTTGCAGCCGGTTTTGCTTTAGTCTAATGGGGTGCAGCCCGGAGACCTGAGGCCAACACTCCAACACTCCAACACTACCCACCTAGTCTGGTCTCACTGGGAAGACGAGGATCCTACTATTCTCCATAAGCACTGACATTTTCATTCTCCTCGACCGTATGTCAGTGGTCTATTCTTCTTGACTGTGTACCAGTGGTCTATAATAGCCTCCTGTCCTATACTCACCAGTTGATGTACTGTAAAAATATGAATGGTAAGAAACAGTAACTTTCAGAGAAAGGAGAAAAAGGAAGGAGTGTACTTGGGAAAATTAGGACACAGTGTATGTCTATCCCCTGCAGACAGATACACTCTCCCTTTCCACACTTTCTACACCTCTACATATCCACTATGTTCTCTCTTTCACTGAGGAGGGAATTGTAAAATGACCATCTCAACCCTAAACACGTTTCACATTTCTTTCAACAAAAACTACAATTCTAATGTAATTCTAAGTGCCGAGCAGAAGTCAGTGGCGTTAATATCTTAATTCAGAATAGTAAATTAAGAAAGAATTTCCTGATAAATTACAAGATATGCTGAGGACAATAAGCCTTATGTGTGCCTCTTTGGCCAAACTTCAAAGACTTGAATGTCAAACCGTTCAAGGAGACCAGTGAACAAACTGTGGATGAAGCCTCCTTTTGACCAAATTGCTAGTGTCGGCACATACATTTGCATTTAAAATACATTCTATACATGCCCAATCAAGAAAAAGAAAGAGGGAGAAAGGATGAAAGGAACGGATGAGGGCAAAATGAAAGGAGAGACACTGAAAGAAGAGACAAGCTCACTGAGAGACTGAGAAGGAGAGGGCGAGAGGGAGGACAGGGAGCAGTAAACAAAACATCCAACCAAAAGAGAAAGAGAGCGAGAGAGTGTGAGGGAGAAGAGAGAGAAGAGAGTGAGTTGGTGGTGCTGAAGAGGAGCCAGGCCCTGCGGCGGTAACCTCAGTCACATCTCCATGTGCAGCAGCCTCCCTCTCTTCCTCTCCCCTAGCCAGCCTCCGGCACTGCAATAAATACATCTTCAATTACAGGGGCCAAGAGAGGAGGAGGAGGGGGAGGAGGAGGAGGAGAAGGAGGAGGAGAGGGGCCCCAGAGGGCCTCAAATCGAGACACCCCCAGGATGACACCCACCCTGCAGCACGAGCCTCAGACAGCTCACGCAGGGGCCTCCTCGGCCCCTTCCATTGGCTGGCCTTCCCTACCCAGTCAGCCGTTTAACAGATCCATGCCATCCAGCCAACGGACCAGGGCCAAGCCAGGGCTTTGATGGAACACCTGCAGTGAAATAGTATCTTTACTGCCCGTGCTGCAACCCGAGGAGAGGCTATGTCCCAAATGGCACCCTGTTCCCTATTTTAGTGCGTTACTTTTTGACCAGAGCCCCATCAAAGCTCATAGGACTCCGGTAGAAAGTAATGAACTAATTAGGCAGTAGGGTGCCATTTGTGATGCAGGCGAGAGAGGGGAGTTGAGGGGAGACGGGTGCTGGGCAGAGACCCATGGTGGTGCCCGGAAGGGGTACACCGGCACACGTGTGTGGGGGTTTTGAGAGGGCAGACAGACAGACATGCCACCCTGGGTGTCTTTGAAGAGTATTATAGGTGGCGGTATTCAATGCCGACCGAGCGAACGGCCTAATATAATGGTTACATCACCTCTTCTCTGGTTGTAACGGTGATATGAGGGTGCATTAAACTGACGGAGAGAGAGAGAGAGAGAGAGAGAGAGAGAGAGAGAGAGAGAGAGAGAGAGAGAGAGAGAGAGAGAGAGAGAGAGAGAGAGAGAGAGAGAGAGAGAGAGAGAGGGGAGGGAAACAGCCCGCCTGGGAGGGAGGGAGGGAAAAAAGGAGGGAAGGGAGAGAGGGTTGGTGGTTGAGATCCTACACCCCAACCAGAACGACTTAGTCATCTCTGTGGTATCCCTTCCTCTCTTCTCTACAGCTACATTCTGCAGATCTGGGCTAAACTGACTACATGTTTCCATTTTAGAGTCTGTGCCAGCCAGCTTGATTAAAGAACCCACGGTAAAATACCCTTGAACAAGCTCATCCAATAAGTTGATCCACCTTTCTCATGCATATTGCATTATAGGTAAATGTAAAGTCAATTTAAGTTAAAACTTTAACATAATATATGTACAATAATATACAGTGGGGGAAAAAAGTATTTAGTCAGCCACCAATTGTGCAAGTTCTCCCACTTAAAAAGATGAGAGAGGCCTGTAATTTTCATCATAGGTACACGTCAACTATAACAGACAAATTGAGAAAAGAAATTCCAGAAAATCACGTTGTAGGATTTTTAATGAATTTATTTGCAAATTATGGTGGAAAATAAGTATTTGGTCAATAACAAAAGTTTCTCAATACTTTGTTATATACCCTTTGTTGGCAATGACACAGGTCAAACGTTTTCTGTAAGTCTTCACAAGGTTTTCACACACTGTTGCTGGTATTTTGGCCCATTCCTTCATGCAGATCTCCTCTAGAGCAGTGATGTTTTGGGGCTGTCGCTGGGCAACACAGACTTTCAGCTCCCTCCAAAGATTTTCTATGGGGTTGAGATCTGGAGACTGGCTAGGCCACTCCAGGACCTTGAAATGCTTCTTACGAAGCCACTCCTTCGTTGCCCAGCGGTGTGTTTGGGATCATTGTCATGCTGGAAGACCCAGCCACGTTTCATCTTCAATGCCCTTGCTGATGGAAGGAGGTTTTCACTCAAAATCTCACGATACATGGCCCCATTCATTCTTTCCTTTACACGGATCAGTCGACCTGGTCCCTTTGCAGAAAAACAGCCCCAAAGCATGATGTTTCCACCCCCATGCTTCACAGTAGGTATGGTGTTCTTTGGATGCAACTCAGCATTCTTTGTCCTCCAAACACGATGAGTTGAGTTTTTACCAAAAAGTTCTATTTTGGTTTCATCTGACCATATGACATTCTCCCAATCCTCTTCTGGATCATCCAAATGCACTCTAGCAAACTTCAGACGGGCCTGGACATGTACTGGCTTAAGCAGGGGGACACGTCTGGCACTGCAGGATTTGAGTCACTGGCGGCGTAGTGTGTTACTGATGGTAGGCTTTGTTACTTTGGTCCCAGCTCTCTGCAGGTCATTCACTAGGTCCCCCCGTGTGGTTCTGGGATTTTTGCTCACCGTTCTTGTGATCATTTTGACCCCACGGGGTGAGATCTTGCGTGGAGCCCCAGATCGAGGGAGATTATCAGTGGTCTTGTATGTCTTCCATTTCCTAATAATTGCTCCCACAGTTGATTTCTTCAAACCAAGCTGCTTACCTATTGCAGATTCAGTCTTCCCAGCCTGGTGCAGGTCTACAATTTTGTTTCTGGTGTCCTTTGACAGCTCTTTGGTCTTGGCCATAGTGGAGTTTGGAGTGTGACTGTTTGAGGTTGTGGAGAGGTGTCTTTTATACTGATAACAAGTTCAAACAGGTGCCATTAATACAGGTAACGAGTGGAGGACAGAGGAGCCTCTTAAAGAAGAAGTTACAGGTCTGTGAGAGCCAGGAATCTTGCTTGTTTGTAGGTGACCAAATACTTATTTTCCACCATAACTTGCAAATAAATTCATTAAAAATCCTACAATGTGATTTTCTGGATTTTTATTTCTCATTTTGTCTGTCTGTCACACCCTGGCTCTGGGACTCATTATTTTGAGCCAGGGTGTGTTCATTCTATGTTTTCTGTTTCTATGTTGGGTGTTCTAGGTTGTTTATTTCTATGTTTGACTGAGTGACTCCCAATCAGAGGCAACGAGTTACAGCTGTGTGCTGGTTGTCTCTGATTGGGAGCCATATTTAACTGTCTGTGTTTCACTTTGTGTTTGTGGGTTTTTGTTCCGTGTTCGGTCATTGTCACTGAGGACTTCACGAGTCGTTTATTGTTTTGTTATTTCATGTGTATGCTTTAATTAAATAAAGCAAGTATGTTCGCAACTAACGCTGCGCTTTGGTCCACTCCTTCATACGACGTTCGTGACAGAAAAACCCACCGTAAAAGGACCAAGCAGCGTGTCCAGGAGCAGGCAGACTGGACATGGGAGGAAGCGCCAGGAAAGGAGATGGAGAGGCTGGCGATGGCCCAGGTGGGCAAATCGTGGTCCTGGGAAGACATGCTCGGGGTCAAGGGACCTTGGGGTAGGATTAAGGCCCTGGCGAGAGAGGAGCAGCGGCGTCAGCAGTGCCATCGTCGGAAGGACGAGAGGCACCCCCAATAATTTTTTAGGGGGGGGCACACGGCATGGGCGACTGGGCAGCAGGAGGCTGCCACAGGGCGAAATGGGAGACGAGGAGAGAAGGCCACCGGGTTACGGGAGCCATTGGCGAGAGGAGGGAAGGAAGTTGTAGAGGCACGGCGAGAGGTACTGAGGTGTATTGCCAGTCCGGTCCGGCCCGTTCCTGATCCCCGTTTAAGGCCAGTGGTGTGTGTTCCCAGTACGGTCCGGCCTGTTCCTGCTCCACGCACCAAGCCTACGGTGTGCGTCGCCAGCCCAGTCCGGCCTGTCCCTGCTCCACGCACCAAGCCTACGGTGTGCGTCGACAGCCCAGCCCGGCCTGTCCCTGCTCCACGCACCAAACCTACGGTGTGCGTCGCCAGCCCAGCCCGGCCTGTTCCTGCTCCACGCACCAAGCCTACGGTGTGCGTCGCCAGCCCTGCCCGGCCTGTCCCTGCTCCACGCACCAAGCCTACGGTGTGCGTCGCCAGCCCAGTCCGGCCTGTCCCTGCTCCACGCACCAAGCCTACGGTGTGCGTCGACAGCCCAGCCCGGCCTGTCCCTGCTCCACGCACCAAACCTACGGTGTGCGTCGCCAGCCCAGCCCGGCCTGTTCCTGCTCCACGCACCAAGCCTACGGTGTGCGTCGCCAGCCCTGCCCGGCCTGTTCCTGCTCCACGCACCAAGCCTACGGTGTGCGTCGCCAGCCCTGCCCGGCCTGTTCCTGCTCCACGCACCAAGCCTACGGTGTGCGTCGACAGCCCAGCCCGGCCTGTCCCTGCTCCACGCACCAAGCCTACGGTGTGCGTCGCCAGCCCTGTCCGGCCTGTCCCTGCTCCACGCACCAAGCCTACGGTGTGCGTTGTCAGCCCAGCCCGGCCTGTCCCTGCTCCACGCACCAAGCCTACGGGGTGCGTCGCCAGCCCGGCCCGGCCTGTCCCTGCTCCACGCACCAAGTCTACGGTGCGCGTCGCCAGCCCGGTCCGGCCTGTTCCTGCCACTCGCACCAAGTCTACGGTGCGCGTCGCCAGCCCGGCCCGGCCCGTTCCTGCCACTCGCACCAAGCCAGGGGTGCGAGTCGTCAGTCCGGCACAACCCGTGCCTGGGTCATCGGTGCCAATTCAGGTACCGCTCTACTGCTCCACTAAGGAGCTGAAGCCTACCGCTCCTGCTACGTCCAGTCCAGCTCCAGCCAGCGGGGCCAGACCGGACCAGGGGCGCTATGGGGGGTTTGTTGGAGGGTGGTGGGCAAGCCCGGAGCCGGAGCCGCCGCCGAGGAGGAATGCCCACCCAGCCCTCCCCTGTTTTGCTCGTATTTAGGCGCGGTCGCAGTCCGCGCCTTTAGGGGGGGGTACTGTCACACCCTGGCTCTGGGACTCATTATGTTGAGCCAGGGTGTGTTCATTCTATGTTTTCTGTTTCTATGTTGGGTGTTCTAGGTTGTTTATTTCTATGTTTGACTGAGTGACTCCCAATCAGAGGCAACGAGTGTCAGCTGTGTGCTGGTTGTCTCTGATTGGGAGCCATATTTAACTGTCTGTGTTTCACTTTGTGTTTGTGGGTTTTTGTTCCGTGTTCGGTCATTGTCACTGAGGACTTCACGAGTCGTTTATTGTTTTGTTATTTCGTGTGTATGCTTTAATTAAATAAAGCAAGTATGTTCGCAACTAACGCTGCGCTTTGGTCCACTCCTTCATACGACGTTCGTGACACTGTCATAGTTGACGTGTACCTATGATGAAAATTACAGGCCTCTCTCATCTTTTTAAGTGGGAGAACTTGCACAATTGGTGGCTGACTAAATACTTTTTCCCCACTGTATAACTATATACATTACTGCCGCAGTATGATACAGAGAGGGATAAATCATCTTTAAATGCCTCTTAACTTTTTTTCTGAGAAAAGGGCAGTTTAAGTAAAATGGAAAAGGTTTCACCCTTGGATAGGCAAAGAAAATTGTGCTTTCCCATATGAGCTCAGCAAAATACAGAGAAAAACGAATGACCTTGTTCATGATTGTCGACTCAGCAAAGATGTGACAGATACCTGTAACTGCCATGATGATGGTTGATACTTGGAGGGGAAAAGACTGGATATCTAAAATGGGAGATCAGTATTTGTGTGCAGCTACAATAGAATAGTCTAATTTCGTAGTTTAGACTATACATAGTGGATTTGGAGATATGTAGGGTTAGGAGATTTGAGTGAGTGTAATTGCTTCAGATGTAGGTTTGAGGAGTGTACAACTCCCAGTCTGTTCTACAACACAAATAACCAGAAAGATACAAATCTATCAGATTACATCAACGCGAACATAAATATAACAAACAACAACATAATTACCCAAACTAGTCAAACGTATTTCCCCCTCTCGCTAACAAACCACTGTCATTCATTATATTCCTGCATTCCTTCACAATACATCTGAATGCTAACTATTTCGCAACAGCACACAATACATCAGTCAAAGGGCATTATGATCACCAATCAGCCAATCAGAGAGCCTGTCACTGAGAGGTCAACGATTAATTTGTCGGAGAGCGCTGGGGTTTATTGAATACAAAGGGGACACAGCTAAACTCCTAGGCCTGTCAGTGGGGACTGCCTGGGGTCAAGAGCTCAAACTCTGGTAATTGTCTAAATTGGTGGAAAAAGCTCTGGCATTCCAGGAGTGGAGATGGTGGACACACACACACACACACACAAACACAATGCTGTAGGGTCAGTCAGTAGTCTTGGTCAGTTGCTAGTTAGTTGTGGTCATTTTCGATGATCAGATAGATCTTGACGATATTCTACGTCTCGTTCTTTATCCGTGGTTCGCCATATTGCTATCTGTCTATCTCCGCTATCTAAGGAGTAGCTCTGACTCCAGGTATTTTGGTAGTATTAGTAGTGTTATTTCAGCTCTGCTCCATCACTCTACATGCCCAGCACACCCAGCAGAAGCAGCAGCCCTGCATGGCCCCTGTAGAGTAAGAGTGTGGTCCGTTGGTCGGCCTCCCCAAAGATTCCTGGCTAGAGTAATCCGCGCTAACGAGGACCATGTTGCTCCTGTTTCCAGCGTTCCCTCCCACCCGCCTACCAGCCAGCCAATCCCCACATCGGCCCCCATTACACAGCTGCCTGCTGAAGGTGTATGGCAGAGCGTGCGCCCCACGGCTGGGCAGAAGGGCCTGGGGGGCGACTGGGCAAGATGGGCTGTGTGTGTGGAGGGAGGTGTGTGTGTGTGCAAGCGTGCATGTGTGTGTGTGTACACAACCACAGTTTCATTCCCCCAGGCGTCTTGAGGAGGAGAGGTAGAGACTTATTGGCCTGTGATTGTGGATGGGGAGTAAAAACCAGGATGGCGTAAAAAGAGTGAATAAGGCCGACGAACAGTGGAATTTTTATGTCATCTCCGTCTATCCAATCAGCCCGGCCGGCTGGGGCCCAGGGGTTGTAGGAAGTGAGGGCGGCTGGGAAAGTTGATGCGATTTTGGCCGGCATGGTAGGGGAGAGCGGAGAGCCGGGGCTATTTTGACAGACGCTGGCCTCCTGCTCAGACTGGGGTCTGCAATTACGCAGGACATAAACACGGCCTGCTCGGGGATGAGAGGCCACGCTGTAAGTACAGGCCTCCGCTCCACTCCGTATGTGTGCCAAATGGCACCCTATGTCCTTTATAGTGCACAACTTTTGGGGCTTTTTTTTCAAAAGTAGTGCACTATGTATGGAAAAGGGTGCCATTTAGGATGCAGACGAGGGCTGACTGGTGGGAACGTAAAACGGTGGGCACCGGGCAGACTTTGGTGAGGTGGCTGAGGCCACAGGGGCAAAGCCAGACACCCTGAGAGGTCCATGATCGCGTGAGTATAATAAAAGCACCAAGATGTATTTATCACTCAACGGCTTAACACTGAGATTGAGAGGTAAGTATGGAGATGACCGTGAGGATTAAACACACACAGACAGACCAACAAACGCACACACACACACGATACAATATACAGAATAAACCACAGAAACGGTAACATCCTGCCCTGGAAGCCACACTATTGGCCTCAGCTTATTCCCCATATATTGGCTTAAGCCTATAGTGTGTTTCCAACAGCTGCGTACTGCATACTCACCCCCTACCTCCCTCCCCTACCTCCCTTACATCTACACCTCCCTAGGAGGGGATTCACAAAGCCACCAGGGTCCATGTTCTGTTTCCTGGCATAGAAAAATACCCCGAAAGAACCACCACTGGGCTTAAAACAATTACCAGCGTAAGAGTCTCTACAACTGCTTCATGGAGACAATGCGATGACTGCCACTGTTATTTACAGTAATGAATTGGGCCCCATTATGAGAACACAACTCTTTAGGGACTCCTCATTGATGCCTCTGAATGCAGCCGGGCCTGAATGGATTTCAGGGAAGAAAAAGGCATATAAAGGGCTTTCTGGAGCTACAGTGAGAGTGTAAAGAGTGTAGTCTGTGTAGATAAAAGAGTGGCAGTGAGATCATATTTACTCACCATTCAGGGTGGATACAATCCCTCATCGACCACATCCTATTTGGATAAATGAGGGACGGGGGAATGGAGAGAGAGGGGGAGAGAGAGAGAGAGAGAGAGAGAGAGAGAGAGAGAGAGAGAGAGAGAGAGAGAGAGAGAGAGAGAGAGAGAGAGAGAGAGAGAGAGAATGGGGGTGTGGCAGTCTACCGTATTCTCCCCCCTCCCAGCCAACCTGCTACAAGCATGGGAAAGCAAATAACCCGGATTAGGCTTCTTCAAAGGCCTGGCCCTGGTGAATGAGGGAGCAAGGAGAGCGGACAAAGGTGGGAAGCAGCAGTGCACAGTACACACAACCCTCCCTTCTCTGTAATGCTAGTAAAGGGAGATACACAGAGAGAGAGAGAGAGAGAGAGAGAGAGAGAGAGAGAGAGAGAGAGAGAGAGAGAGAGAGAGAGAGAGAGAGAGCGAGAGAAGGAAAGGGAAGGGAAGGGAAGGGAAGTGAATTCGAATCCAGCACAGGTTGGATTTGCTTTAGTGTTTTTCTGTTGTCTTTTAGCTGGTTAAACCATCTGAGAAGAAGAGGAGAGGTAGGTGGACGTGTGTGCGTGTTCAGGCAGCTCCATAGGATCAGCTTCAACTGCAGGTTGAGGTGCAGCATCCAGAGCAGCTGTCCATGTGCAAGTAGCCTACAGAAGATGTTCAGTCACTTTTGGACGGCTGTGGAAGTTCAAATAAAGGTGCATATTTAGCATTAAAAACCAATATTTCAGCATACAGTAAATATGTGCAAAAGGAACAACAATGCACACCCAGTTTTTTCTTCAATTCATACACCTTGGTTGGACTGCTATGAGTATCCATGTGTAAGTACACAGTGGTTCGAATGAGGGCATTTCACCCTTGTCCTCTAAAATGTTTCTCTTAGGCTACATATTATTTTAAGCTATATTTTTGTAGGCCCATCTTATGCATTATTTCCCACTACAACAATATAAACAAAACAACAAGCTAATTGCCCTTTCCTCTAGACATTGATGAGGAGGTTAATGACTTGGGTCATTAATGATAAATCATGTTCTTCACATGTGCTACATAACTCTGATTGAGACAGTCGTTAGCGCTCCCAAAGACAACCCTGTTCAACTCCAGGACTTTTCACACAGCTGTGAGTGAAATAGTTCTGGTGTGTGTGTATGTGTGTGTGTTTGTTTGTAAGAGGGGCAGAGTTATTTCCTCTTCTCCACGCTTCACTCCAAGTTATCTCCATCACTCACTTCATCTTCGCTCCCTCGCTCTTGATTTTCACTAGAATCACAGTAGCCTTACAAACACATACACAAACTCACTTTATTTTCTCTAGAATCCAAGTAGCCTCCTAAACACACACACACACACACATGCACACACACACAAACACACACACGGCCAGGCACGCAGTGAGCCTCTCCCTCAGGCGGTCTGGCTGTAAAGTGATACCACGTCTCGGAGCATTTCGCACATGCCTTCCCGGACAGTTCCCACACTCCCGGCCGTCTCAGCCTGTCTGACCTTTGCCAAGCCCGCCGTCTCCCCCTCCTCTCCTCTCCTCCCTCTCTCCTCTCCTCCCTTCTCCCAGGGCCTGCGGTTTGGACAGCTGCGGCCAAGCTGGCTGCTCCGCTCGTGGAAAACATCCGCCACACATGGAGGGCCCCGGCACGGATCCTCTTGGCCGGGGCTGCTGCCTGTGAGGCTGTGGGGCCTGTTTCTCAGCCCTGCGGACACATGTCTGACCCCCTCCACCAGCTCCAGCCTCCCCCAGCCCCTCCACCCCCACCAGCCACCCCCCGACTCCCAGGGTTCGCAGGCCCTAATCCCCTGCAGCATGGCTCCAATTTAGGGCGTCCCCACCAGCAGAATGTGGTACATAAACAGGCCTGGGTTACACGCTGCCTGCCTGCTGCAGCCTGCCTCTCCTCCTTTCCCCACCTCGGGCCGACCGGGCCCACAGCCAGACTGCGCATATGAGACTGATTCACTTCTGGATCTGGACCTTTTTTACGTCCTTTTTCGAGTGTGCAAATGCGTGTACGGGCAAACAGGCGCATATATACACACTCAAAAACACACTTGTACATACACACACTAATGGTGAGAACTACACACACACACACACACACACACACCAGAACTCCTTCACATTTTCTCCTTTAACTCCCTCTCCCCTAGACCTCACTCTCTCTCAGTGCGGTGCTAGTGACGCTCACACACATTCTTGCCTCCAGTTTCCTCACCTTCCCCTCTTCATACAGGATGAGAAATGAGGTGTGATGAATAGAGGGAGGGAGTGCTGTAAGATAGAGGATTACCCCTGGATGGGATTCTCAACGACTAGCTTTACTGTAAAGAAAATACAGTCTTTATCGCATTGCTGACGCCTTGCATCATATTTCCCCACTGTTTCAGATTGGATTATGGTGAGTGTGTGAGTCTGGGCTCAGTCTTGGCAGGGTAGACATAGGTTGCTTTCCAAATGCAACCCTATTCCATAGTGCATTACTTTGGACCAGAGTCATATGAGCCCTGGTCAAAAGTAGTGCACTATATAGGGGATAGGGTGTCATTTGGGATGCAGACATGGCCTGACCTGAGAGGGGTTCTAGCATGTTTGTGGACGACTTCAGGTGTGACACTGTATGTCTGAGCTCCTCTCATACACATCATCTAATCCTATTCCCCTGCAATACTACTCTGGTTAGTTGATGCCAACCCTGAGCCATCTGTAATGTATTTTACTCTTTACCAAATATATACTGCCCTCACTGGACATTTTATCATATTAAATATATACATTCTGGAAGTACATTATATCCTTACACAAACTGAACAGATGAGGGACAGACTAAAGACCTTATTAAAAGTGTTGATCACACGAAACTCCCTGCTAGAGAGCATGGGTCAACCCTGAGCATGTAACCCCTCCACACCCCCAGCCCATCCAGTAAGACTCTGTCTCCTCTGGATCAGTGTGTTCTGCTCCAGGGGTGATCCACAACTCGGGAGGGCTGGAGGGGCTGCTGCACACCCACGGCCAGACCACATCCAACCCCCCCTCCTACTTCCCACCCTCTCCATGCCCATCCACCTCCCCCTCCTCCTCCTTCCTTTTTACCCCACGAGGAGCTCCTCTCGCTCCAAGGCTGTGGCGCGGGCGCTCGTAAACCAACCCTGCTCGCACCAACGATGGAAAAACCGACACATAAAGAATAATAGTAGTAGGAAAAAGAGTTTCAAGTTTAAAAGCGAGCTGTTTTTTTCTTATTTTTTTCCACTTCTTTTTCTCTGCTCAGCTTTTTGGTTTCGGCTTAAACCTCCCCGGTTGCCAGGCCCTGCTCTTTCATCATTTGGCATTCTGGTGCTTCTGCTGCTCTGCTCTCCATACCTCCTGGCAGTAGGCAACTGAAGCACCACTCACTCTCCTCAGAGAGACACCCGCTTCTTTCATGCAAATGCAGGCAGCAACCTATGGAGTCATCCACGGCCAGGCCTTGTGATTTATTCTCTCTTTGTATTGCTCTCTCTCTCGCTCTCTCTCTTTCTCTCTTTTTCTCTCTCTTCTTCTTCTTCTTCTTCTTCTTCTTCTTCTTCTTCTTCTTCTTCTTCTTCTTCTTCTTCTTCTTCTTCTTCTTCTTCTTCTTCTTCATTTTCAGATCCGGTAGCTAGATAGGCCTACATAAGAATAATATTTGTGGTTATATAATCTCCAGCCATGGATGGCTCCAAGTGATGGTGATGATGTTAAAAGCGAGGGAAGGAAAAAGAGAGAGGCAGAAAACAGTGACCTTTGATGTCTATTTTTCCTTTCTTGGAAGAACAGAATCTCGGTGGTATCATCACTGAAATCTGCCCTTTCCAAAAACAAAAGCCTTTCATCATTTTAAAAAGCTCTGCTTTTCCTTTGGAGGCGATTTCAAAGTACACCTGCCACCCTCTTTTCTTGGTTTTTGAAAATCCTAAAACAAAACCCTTTTTTTTATGCGCATACCTCCCACAAACCTATACGGTCACTACTATATGCTTTGATATTTCAGTTCAGTTATGAAACGCAATCAGTCACGGTTGAATCACCACCAATCTTATCCCTAAAAACCTTGAATCAGCAACTGTTGGAGTGACCACAGCAATGTCGAAAAGCTCTCGTCATTTTGTCCACGCGATCTGGAGTTCCTGACAATAAAATGTCGACCCCATTATCTCCCAAGGGCATTTTCTTCTGTTAGCACACCCAGAAGTTGCGTTCATTGTGGCGGTTGATATTAACAGAACAAATATAAGGACCGTTTTACCAAAACTTCACCAGCACATCAAATTCTACATGCACTCAGACCAGACTTTAGACTGCTTCGGCAAATCAGATCACTCCTCCATCCTGCTCCTACCCACCTATAGGCAGAAGCTGAAGCAGGAAATGCCATGACTAGAACTGTTCAATGCTGGTTTGACCAATCGGAATCTATGCTTCAGGACTGTTCTGCTTCCACGGATCATACCCCAACCAAAAAACATGGATAGATGGCAGTACTCGCGCTAAACTGAAAGTGCGAACCATCGCATTTAACCACAATAAGGTGACCGGGAATATGGACAAGTACAAACAGTCCAGCTACGACCCCTGTAAGGCAATCAAAGAGTCGCAGACATGAGATGCATGTGGCAGGATCTCAGACAATCAAGGATTATAAAGGGAAAACCAGCTGAGTTGCGAACACCATCACCTCACTTCCAGACAAGCTAAACAACTATTGAGAAAAAATGCTTTGAGAAAAACAACATTAAGCCACCGACGAGGGCCTCCGCTGCTCAGGACGATTATGGGCTCTCAATCTCTGTGGCCGATGTGAGTAAGACTTTCAAGTGTGTTAACTCTCGCAAGGCTGCCGTCCCAGACGGCATCCCTAACCGTGTACTCAGAGCATGCGCAGACCAGCTGGCTGGAGTGTTTACGGACATATTCAATCTCTCCCTATCCCAGTCTGTTGTCCCCACATGCTTCTAAGATATATACCATTGTTTCTGTACCCAAGCAAGCTAAGGTAACTGAACTAAATTACTATTGCCCTGTAGCACTCACTTGTCACGGTTCAGACAGACGACCAGAGGACCACAATTGCGTCACACCAGAAAGTTTATTAAAACTTAAGGGAAAAGGGAAGTAGGGAGTAAGTGAAGGCTCCAGGGGTAACAGGGATCCCGTCCAATGTGCTGGGTCTGTGCCCCCCCCAGTGGCAGCGATGCGTCCTATGAAGCCGGTGGTGGGTGGTCCAGAAGTCCTGGGGGGGGGGGAGACACAGACACAACAGGGCGGATGAAACAAGGCAGCAGTACAGTTCAAGGGAAATCCAAATACGTTGTAGAAAGGCAGAAGGCTGGTCAGAGTTACCGGGATCGAAGAGTAGTCAGGAGTCGTTATGGCAAAAAGCAGGTCTGGATCTCCTGGGGCAGAAGAGTATCCAAAAATCAGGCAGGTCCGGGGTCACAAAACCAGGGTGAGCCAGAAGCGCGAGCAAACAGGTTCCGGGTGTGAGCTTTGCAGACGATCTGACAAAGGAGAGCTGAAAGACAGGGCTTTAAATACTGGGAGAGGTTAGTGGGTAATGCAGCGCAGCTGGCAGAGTAATTAGAGCAGAGCAGAGCAGGGACAGGTGGAGCTAGTTAGGCTGAGTAGAGAGAGTGGTGAGCAGAGTGGAAGATAGTGGAAACAAATTAAGGTGGTAACCCGGTGGAGTGAGAGGGCTCATGACAGAACCCCCCCCCCAAGGGACGGCCCCAGAAGTCCCAAGAGCAACACCACGCCGGGCGGGAGGAGGGGAGCCGGAGGAGGGCTAGAACTCCTCCGAACGGTCCGAGTGAACGTCCTCATCCTCGGAGGAAGCCGGAGGGCCGTGGTCGGGAGATGGGACAGGTCCCGAGACAGGATCAGGCACAGGACAGGAAGCCGAGCGGGCAGGACGGTTAGGGACCCCTCTGGGGCGGCCCCTACGGATTGCAGGTTGATCAGGATGCCGTTGGTGGAAGGCGGTGATGAGAGTCCTATCCACAATCCGACTAGCTGGCACCCAGGTCCTTTCCTCAGGTCCATAGCCCTCCCAGTCAATGAGGTACTGGAGACCCCTACCCCTCCGTCTGGACCGAAGCAGGCGGCGGACGGTGTAAACCAGACCACCATCGACGAGCCGTGGAGGAGGAGGACAAGGCGCAGCAGGGACCAGCGGACTCTCATGAATGGGCTTAATCTTAGACACATGGAAAGTGGGGTGCACCCTCATGGAATTAGGTAGTTGGAGCCGGACAGCAGTTGGGCTAATCACTCTTATGATAGGGAATGGGCCAATGAACCGAGGTGCCAGCTTCTGCGACTCCACCCTGAGTGGCAGGTTCTTCGATGACAACCACACCCTTTGACCAACATGGTAGGTGGGAGCAGGAATTCTCCGACGGTTGGCCCCGGTAGTGTAGCTGGCAACGGATCTGAGGAGTGTGGCTCGGGCTTGTGACCAGGTGCGGCGACATCGACGGGCAAAAGCAAGTGCAGATGGGCAAGTAACCTCCCCTTCCTGGCTGGCAAATAGAGGAGGCTGGTATCCATAAACACATTGGAAAGGGGACATACCGATGGCAGAGCAGGTCAGAGAATTGTGTGCGTACTCCACCCATGTCAATTGCTGCGACCAGGAGTGGGGGTTGCGTGAAGTCATGCATCGCAGTGCCTTCTCGAGCTCCTGATTTGCCCGCTCTGACTGCCCATTGGATTGGGGATGGAATCCGGAAGTCAGACTGACTGTGGCTCCCAGCAGGTGACAGAACTCCTTCCAAAAAGCGGAGGAGAATTGTGGACCACGGTCAGAAACTACATCCCTTGGCAGTCCGTGGATCCGGAAGACGTGTTCCAGGACCACCTGGGCGGTCTCCTTGGCGGTTGGGAGCTTAGGGAGGGGAATGAAGTGTGCCATCTTGCTGAATCGGTCAACTATGGTGAGAATGACGGTCATGCCACTTGAAGGGGGCAGCCCCGTGACAAAGTCAAGGGCGATGTGAGACCAGGGACGTCTGGGCACAGGCAGGGGCTGCAGCAATCCGGCTGGGGGCTGGCAGGACGACTTGTGTTGGTTGCAGATGGGGCAGGCTTGGACGAATTCCCGTACATCCTTTCTCAGAGAGGGCCACCAGAACCTCTGGGCGAGCAGGTTGTAAGTGCGGGTGGAGCCAGGGTGACAAGCTAGGCGGGAGTCATGTCCCCACTGAACGACCTGGGACCTCAGGTTTTCGGGGACAAAAAGGCGGTCAGCTGGGCAAGTGCTGGGACCTGGCTGGTTACGGAGAGCTTCCAGCACCTGTTCCTCAACAGCCCAGGTCAGAGCTGCTACGATGCAGGGACTGGGCAGAATCGACACAGGATCCTTGGAGGGGGTGTCATCCTTCTGGAATTGACGGGAGAGGGCGTCTGGCTTGGTGTTGCGTGATCCAGGCCGGTATGACAGAGTGAAATTAAACCTGGTGAAGAACAGGGCCCAGCGGGACTGCCTGGAGTTCAACCGTTTGGCCGTGCGGATGTACTCCAAGTTCTTATGATCGGTCCAAACGAGAAATGGAATGGTGGACCCCTCCAGCCAGTGACGCCACTCCTCCAAGGCAAGCTTCACAGCCAGCAGCTCTCGGTTCCCTATGTCGTAATTGCACTCAGAGGGGGACAACCGACGTGAGAAAAAGGCACAGGGATGGAGCTTCCTATCCTCCGCAGCCCACTGAGAAATCACAGCACCAACTCCCACATCCGAGGCGTCCACCTCCACAATGAATTGCCGGTCCACATCAGGCATCTGGAGGATGGGAGCGGAGGTGAACCTTACCTTGAGGGTACTGAAGGCTTTGTCGGCTGCTGGGGTCCAGGTGAAGGGTTGCTTGGTGCTGGTTAGAGCAGTGAGAGGGGCAGCAACGGTACTGTAGTTCCGGATAAACTTTCTATAGAAGTTAGCAAACCCCAGAAACTGTTGCAGCTTCTTTCGGTTCTCCGGAACTGGCCATGAAGTGACTGCTGATACTTTGGCAGGATCCATTTGGATACTTCCCTCTGCCACTATGTACCCCAGGAAGGCCACTGTCTTGACGTGAAACTCACATTTCTCTGCCTTGGCGTAGAGGGAATTCTCCAGAAGACGATGAAGGACTTGCTGGACATGGCGGGTGTGTTCAGACAGGTTTCTGGAGTAGATTAAGATGTCATCCAGGTAAACGAAGACAAACTTGTTTAACATGTCCCGCAGTACATCATTCACTAGAGCCTGGAACACAGCAGGAGCATTGGTGAGGCCAAAAGGCATAACCAGATACTCGTAGTGGCCTGTTGGTGTATTGAATGCGGTTTTCCATTCATCTCCCTCCCGGATCCGCACTAGGTGGTAAGCGTTTCTGAGATCCAACTTGGTAAAAACAGTGGCTCCCTGGAGCAACTCAAAAGCAGAGGTGAGCAGAGGCAGAGGGTAACGGTTTTTCACTGTGATGTCGTTGAGTCCCCTGTAGTCGATGCAGGGGCGAAGAGATCCGTCCTTCTTCCCCACAAAGAAGAAGCCAGCACCAGCAGGAGATGAAGATGAACGGATTAATCCTGCGGACAGAGAGTCATTGATGTAGTCCTCCATGGACTTTCTTTCAGGAGCAGACAACGAATAAAGACGGCCCCTTGGAGGGGCTGTTCCAGGGAGGAGGTCGATGGCACAGTCGTACAGTCGGTGAGGGGGCAGAGATGTGGCTCTTGCTTTGTTAAACACTTCTCTGAGACCATGGTAGCATTCTGGGACATTGGAGAGGTCAGGAGCGGAGTTAGTAGGTACTGGCCGAGGGGGTAGTGCGGCAGCAAGCAGGCAGGTTCGGTGGCAGTCCTCTCCCCACTCCCTGATCACCCCGGTCACCCAGTCGAGCTGAGGGTTGTGCCGGCGGAGCCATGGGTAACCCAGGATGAGGGGTTGGCCTGGAGAGGGGAGCAGGTGAAACTGGATAGTTTCTTGATGGTTTCCGGACAGACCCATCGAGACCGGGGCCGTGACATGAGTAACCGATCCGAGTAAGTGTCCATCCAGTGCCCGGGCAGGAATAGGAGGTGTCAAACGGAGGTTCTCCAGTCCCAGTTGGCGTGCCAGCTTGATGTCCATTATGTTGGCTTCGGCGCCAGAATCCACCAGAGCAGCCAGGGTGTGAGTTGAGTCAGAGAGGCGGAGGTGAACTTGCAGCAGGGGTTTGCGGTCGGAGGACTGGATGGTCATTGAGCTCAACCGGACTCCCCCTATGCCCGGTGAGCTTCGGCCTTTTAAAGGGCAGGTTACCACACGATGTCCATCACCTCCACAATAGAGGCAGAGGTTTGAGGTGAAGCGGCGCTGGCGCTCTGCAGGAGTGAGAGAGGCTCGTCCAATCTCCATAGGCTCAGACTGATCAAGCTGACCTGGGTGAGTGGCAGTAGATGACAGGAGCCCAGTCGGATCTCTCCGAATGCCGGTAGTAGGTGGACCTTGGCGCCCCCTCTCACGACGACGGGTCTGTATCCTTCTGTCGATCCGGACAGTCAGTGCGATGGCTTCATCAAGAGTGGAAGGCAGTTCATGGGAGACCAACTCGTCCTTGATATAGTCAGCCAAACTATGGAAGAACGCGTCCACCAACGATGGTGTGTTCCAAGAACTTCGTCTTGCCAGGGTTCGGAAGTCGATGGAATGGTCTGCGACTGTACGTCTGCCTTGTCGAATACTGAACAGTTCACGAGACGCCTCTGCGGTTGGTGAATCCAGGTCAAACACCTTCAGCATCTCCTCAGCAAACAGGTCGAAGGTTGCACATGCGGGGGTTTGACGTTCGAACTCTGCTGTTCCCCAGAGTCGAGCTCGGCCCGTCAGGTGAGTGATGGCATACCCAACTTTAGCCCCCTCCGTGGCGAAGGTCCTTGGCTGCAAGGAGAACTGAAGTCGACAGCTAGTCAGGAATGGCCGGACCTGGGTTGAATCGCCGTTGAACCGCTCGGGGTTTCCAATCTTGGGTTCCGGAGCAGCGGCTGCAATGACCGGGGCAGGTAACTCGGGGGCAGGGCTGGTGGGCAGACTGCCTGGAAACGGGCCGGTGGGCGGAGTGGCTGGGGTAAGGTTGGTGAGGAGTTGAATGATCATGGCGAGTTGTTGTTGCTGCTGCTGGAACTGCTGCTCAGGTTCGTCGGTTTCCATGTCGGGGAAAGTGTGCGCTGAGTCCATGATGGTCAGATCGTACTGTCACGGTTCAGACAGACGACCAGAGGACCACAATTGCGTCACACCAGAAAGTTTATTAAAACTTAAGGGAAAAGGGAAGTAGGGAGTAAGTGAAGGCTCCAGGGGTAACAGGGATCCCGTCCAATGTGCTGGGTCTGTGCCCCCCCCAGTGGCAGCGATGCGTCCTATGAAGCCGGTGGTGGGTGGTCCAGAAGTCCTGGGGGGGGGGGAGACACAGACACAACAGGGCGGATGAAACAAGGCAGCAGTACAGTTCAAGGGAAATCCAAATACGTTGTAGAAAGGCAGAAGGCTGGTCAGAGTTACCGGGATCGAAGAGTAGTCAGGAGTCGTTATGGCAAAAAGCAGGTCTGGATCTCCTGGGGCAGAAGAGTATCCAAAAATCAGGCAGGTCCGGGGTCACAAAACCAGGGTGAGCCAGAAGCGCGAGCAAACAGGTTCCGGGTGTGAGCTTTGCAGACGATCTGACAAAGGAGAGCTGAAAGACAGGGCTTTAAATAC
This sequence comes from Coregonus lavaretus, assembly GCF_964263955.1. Taxonomy (NCBI): domain Eukaryota; kingdom Metazoa; phylum Chordata; class Actinopteri; order Salmoniformes; family Salmonidae; genus Coregonus; species Coregonus lavaretus. The sequence continues at coordinate 26,001,936 of NC_139993.1, read as the reverse complement.
TGGGAGAGGTTAGTGGGTAATGCAGCGCAGCTGGCAGAGTAATTAGAGCAGAGCAGAGCAGGGACAGGTGGAGCTAGTTAGGCTGAGTAGAGAGAGTGGTGAGCAGAGTGGAAGATAGTGGAAACAAATTAAGGTGGTAACCCGGTGGAGTGAGAGGGCTCATGACATCACTTCTATCATCATGAAGTGCTTTGAGAGGCTAGTCAAGGACCATATCACCTCCACCTTACCCGACACCCTAGACCCCTGTAACAATTTGCATACCACCCCAACAGATCCACAGACGACGCAATCACCATTGCACTAAACACCGCCCTATCACACCTGGACAAGAGGAATACGTATGTGAGAATGTTGTTCATCGACGACAGCTCAGCTTCGAACACCATAGTACCCACCAAGCTTGTCACTAAGCTCAGTGCCCTGGGTCTGAACTCATCCCTGTGCAACTGGGTCCTGGACTTCCTGTAACTCAATCATCCAGTTTGTTGATGACACGACAGTGGTAGGTCTGATCACCAACAACGACGAGACAGCCTACAGGAAGGAGGTTAGAGCCCTGGCGAAGTGGTGCCAGGACAATAAGCTCTACCTCAACGTCAACAAAACCAAGGAGCTGATCGTGGACTACAGGAGACAGATCAGAGAGTACGCCCCCATCCACATCGACAGGGCCAAAGCTTCAAGTTGCTCACCATGGACATCACTGAGGACCTGAAATGGTCCCATCACATCGACACTGTGGTGAAGAAGGCACAACAGCGCCTCTTCAACCTAAGGCGGCTGGAGAAATTTGTCAGGGCCCCTAAGACCCTCACGAACTTCTACAGATGCACCATTAAGAGCATTCTGTCACGCTGCATAATCACCTGGTACGGTAACTGCACCGCCCTCAACCGCATGGCTCTTCAGAGGGTGGTGTGGTCAGTCCAACGCACCATCGAGGGCACACTGCCTGCCCTCAAGGACATATACAGCACTCGGTGTCGAAGGAAGGTCAAATAGATCATTAAGGACCTCAGCCACCCGGGCCACGGGCTGTTCACTCTGCTACCGTCTGGCAGACGGTACAGGTGCATCAGAGACGTGACCAAGAAGCTTGGAAAAAGCTTCTATCACCAGGCCATCAGACTGTTAAAACAGTCTAGTGGGCCCAATACTCTGTCCTGCACCTTAGAGACTTTTTTTGCACACATACTCCCACACATTCACTCACTCACTCACACTAAACACACACACAAGCTCACACACACACACACCTCATACACACGCAGACTTCTGCACTCACATATACACAAACACATGCACACACACACACAGCCAACGCTGCAGTGTATATAGAGACATTAAACACTGGACAGACGTGTCTGCAGGGCTGGACACTTCCCGTTTCTTTTATACAGTTTTTCACACTGTGTATTTATATACTGTATTATCTAGCTCATAATATATCTACTACTGTACATTGTATTTTTGTTATTCTTGACATACACTACATGACCAAAAGTATGTGGACACCTGCTCGTCGAACATCTCATTTCAAAATCATGGGCATTAATATGGAGTTGGTCCCCCCTTTGCTGCTATAACAGCCTCCACTCTTCTGGGAAGGCTTTCCACTAGATGTTGGAACATTGCTGCAGGGACTTGCTTCCATTCAGCCACAAGAGCATTAATGAGGTAGGCCACTGATGTTGGACAATTAGGCCTGGCTCGCACTCGGCGTTCCAATTCATCCCAAAGGTGTTCGATGGGGTTGAGGTCAGGGCTCTGTGCAGGCCAGTCAAGTTCTTCCACACCAATCTCGACAAACCATTTCTGTATGGACCTCGCTTTGTGCAAAGGGGCATTGTCATGCTGAAACAGGAAAGGGCCTTCCCCAAACTGTTTCCACAAAGTTGGAAGCACAGAATCTTCTAGAATGTCATTGTATGCTGTAGCGTTAAGATTTCCCTTCACTGGAACGAAGGGGCCAAGCCCAAGCCATGAAAAGTAGCCCCAGACCATTATTCCTCCTCCACCAAACTTTACAGTTGGCACTATGCATTGGGGCATGTAGCGTTCTCCTGGCATCCGCCAAATCCAGATTCGTCCGTCGGACTGCCAGATGGTGAAGCGTGATTCATCACTCCAGAGAATGCGTTTCCACTGCTCCAAAGTCCAATTGTGGCGAGCTTTACACTACTCCAGCCGACGCTTGGCATTGCGCATGGTGATCTTAGGCTTGTGTGCTGCTGCTCGGCCATGGAAACCCATTTCATGACGCTCCCGACGAACAGTTCTTGTGCTGATGTGTCCACATACATTTGTATATATAGTGTGGCTCACGCTAATATATACTGAACAGAAATATAAATGCAACATGCAACAATTTCAACGATTTTACTGAGTTTCAGTTCATATAAGGAAATCAGTCAATTGAAATAAATAAATTAGGCCCTAATCTATGGATTTCACATGACTAGGCAAGGGCACAGCCATGGGAGGGCATGGGTCCACCTACAGTACTTGGGAGCCAGGCCCACCCACTGGGGAGTCAGGCCCAGCCAATCAGAATGAGTTTTTTCCCCATAAAAGGGCTTTATTACAGATAGAAATACTCCTCAATTTCATCAGCTGTCCGGGTGGCTAGTCTCAGACGAACACGCAGGTGAAGAAGCCAGAAATATAAACGCAGCATGTAAAGTGTTAGTCCCATGTTTCATGAGCTGAAATACAAGATTCCAGAAATGTTCCATACACACAAAAAGCTTTTTTTCTCTCATATTTTGTGCACAAATTTGTTTACATCCCTGTTAGTGAGCATTTATCCTTTGCCAAGATAATCCATCCACCTGACAGGAATGTAGTGGAGTAAAAGTTAAAGTTGTAAAAAATATAAATAGTCAAGTACAGATCCCCCAAAAAAGTACTGAAGTAGTACTTCAAAGTATTTTTACTTAGTTACTTTACATCACTGCCGTCCAGGCTGGGTCCAACAGGAAAGACTAACGTGTGGGGTAATGTGTCACACTCTGGTTCTAGGACTTTTTGTGTTTAGTCAGGGTGTGTAGATTTCCGTGTGTTGTGTACTGTGGGTAGTGTCTAGGTGTTCGCGTTCTATGTTTGGTCAGTGACTCCCAATCGGAGGTAACGAGTGTCAGCTGTCGGCTCGTTATCTCTGATTGGGAGCCATATTTATATGTCTGTGTTCACCTTGTGGTTGTGGGTTTTTGTTCTATGTTCAGTCGGTGTACTGAGGACGTTACGGATCGTGTTTTGTTTTGTCGTTATTTCAACATTAAAGTCATCATGTTCACTCCCAACGCTGCGCTTTGGTCCTACTTTATTGGCGATCGTGACAGAAAAACCCACCACAACGAGACCAAGCAGCAGTTGGAATACGAGTGGTGGAGCCAGAAGAGAGAAGGTTGGGAGAGGACTATGGAGGCCTGGTCCACCGAGAGGAGAGACCCCCAGAAAATTTTTAGGGGGGGGCTCACGACGTCGGGGCAGAAGGTGTACGGCCCGGAGGAGTGCAAGAGGTTGGCAGATATGGCCGCCAGTTTAAGGGGGCCACTGGTTACGAAGGGGATGGAAAGTGTGGAGGCACGGCGAGAGGTACTGGGGGGTGTTTCCAGTCCGGTCCGGCCCGTTCCTGATCCCCGTGTAGGGCCAGGGGTGTGTGTCCCCAGTGCGGTTCTGTCTGTCCCTGCTCAACGCACCAAGCCTACGGGGTGCGTCGCCAGCCCAGCTCGGCCTGTTCCTGCGCCCCGCACCAAGTCTGTGGTGCGTTTCGCCAGCCCAGCCCGGCCTGTCCCTGCTCAACGCACCGAGCCTACGGGGTGCGTCGTCAACCCTGTCCAGCCAGAGCCGTCCGCCAGACAGGATCAGCCAGAGCCTTCCGCCAGACAGGATCAGCCAGAGCCTTCCGCCAGCCATGAGCAGCCAGATCCTTCCGCCAGCCATGAGCAGCCAGATCCGTCAGCCAGCCATGAGCAGCCAGATCCGTCAGCCATCCATGAGCAGCCAGATCCGTCAGCCAGCCATGAGCAGCCAGATCCGTCAGCCAGCCATGAGCCGTCCAGCCAGGATCCGCCAGAGCCTTCCAGCCAGGATCCGCCAGAGCCGTCCAGCCGGGATCCGCCAGAGCCGTCCAGCCGGGATCCGCCAGAGCCGTCCAGCCGGGATCCGCCAGAGCCGTCCAGCCGGGATCCGCCAGAGCCTTCCAGCCGGGATCCGCCAGAGCCTTCCAGCCGGGATCCGCCAGAGCCGTCCAGCCGGGATCCGCCAGAGCCGTCCAGCCGGGATCCGCCAGAGCCGTCCAGCCGGGATCCGCCAGAGCCGTCCAGCCGGGATCCGCCAGAGCCGTCCAGCCAGGATCCGCCAGAGCCGTCCAGCCAGGATCCGCCAGAGCCGTCCAGCCGGGATCCGCCAGAGCCGGAGCCGCCGCCGAGGAGGAATGCCCACCCAGCCCTCCCCTGTTTGCTTGTAGTTAGGCGCGGTCGCAGTCCGCGCCTTTGGGGGGGGGTACTGTCACACTCTGGTTCTAGGACTTTTTGTGTTTAGTCAGGGTGTGTAGATTTCCGTGTGTTGTGTACTGTGGGTAGTGTCTAGGTGTTCGCGTTCTATGTTTGGTCAGTGACTCCCAATCGGAGGTAACGAGTGTCAGCTGTCGGCTCGTTATCTCTGATTGGGAGCCATATTTATATGTCTGTGTTCACCTTGTGGTTGTGGGTTTTTGTTCTATGTTCAGTCGGTGTACTGAGGACGTTACGGATCGTGTTTTGTTTTGTCGTTATTTCAACATTAAAGTCATCATGTTCACTCCCAACGCTGCGCTTTGGTCCTACTTTATTGGCGATCGTGACATAATGAGGGGACTTAGGGGCTGTATGTAGTCTCTATGGTGGCACAGCAGGACTTCACCAGTTCACTGGCACCCCGCTAAGAGTTCTGGGAGCTGAGGCATCTGGTGAGCCCCCCAAACTCCCACAGACACACAAACATAGACACACACACACACACACACACACACACACTAGCAGACAGAAACACACACATAGACATAGAAGTGCACACAAAGACACACACACAGCCTGGTGCAACACGGGTGCAATACGGCCCCTGGGGGTCTGCCAACCCGCCTGCCGACCAAGGTCCCTGCTGGGTTTTCCCCATGTGAAGCCCCATCACTCACTGTTAACTGCACAGCAGACTGAGAGACTGACTCGTGTGGCGGCTGTGGCGGATATGTCCTTCAGAAAGTCCTTACTGTGATAGAGTATGTCTGAGTCAGACATGCATTCTTAAACATGTCAGATCCCATGCCCTTATAGTAGCCCTACCTTGACTCAAGGAAAGTTGATCAAAATATGTTGTTAATGTCATTCATTATGTTAATATGTTGGTAACCATTTTATAAAAGCAATAAGGCATGTGAATCACATTAATATAGTCACAGGTATACTGGTTGACTAGCGAACAATGGCATTTACCTGTGACTGTATTCATGATATAACATGGCCTCTTGTGCCTTATTGCTTAAAACGTTAATTTAACTGCAGTAGTATAGACCATGATCAACAGCACATACTGTAGGTTAGGTTAGAATGGTGTCCATAGTGCAGTATTGGAAAAAGTACTAAACTGTCATACTTGAGTAAAACTAAAGATACAGTACTTTGATAGAAAATGACTCAAGTAAAAGTGAAAGTCATTCAGTAAAATACTACTTGAGTAGAAGTCTAAAAGTATCTGGTTTTAAATGTACTTAAGTACAGTACAGGGGTGGAAAAAATACTCAACTGTCATACTTGAGTAAAAGTAAATGCTATATATCAAATTCCTTATATTAAGCAAAGCAGATGGCACGATTTTCTTGTTTTAAACATTTACGGACAGCCAGGGGCACACTACAACACTCAAACATCATTTACAAACGCAGTATTTGTGTTTAGTGAGTCTGCCAGATCAGAGGCAGTAGGGATGACAACGCGTTATATTAATATGTGCGTGAATTGGAAAATGTTACGACTACTTTTGGGTGTCAGGGGAAATGTATGGGAGTAAAAAGTACATATTTTCTTTAGGAATGTAGTGGAGTAAAAGTAATTTTTACTTAGTTACTTTACATCACTGCAATAGTGACATCATAATCATTTTCTTTTGACATTGTAATAGTGAAATTCACTTGTGAATTTTGATTATGATGTCACTATGGACACCATTCCAGAACTCCGGAACTTAAAAGACATTGAGAACAGAATTCTAAATAGTTAATAACGATAATAATAATAATAATAACAATAATAATAATAATAGATGTACTCTATTTTATATAGCGCTTTTCATTACAAAGATAATCTCAAAGATGCTGTAAAAGCGAACAAAATAAATGTAGAGATTCAGGTCTTGGGCGATGTTTTTCCACAGTTTCAGATGATAAGGTGTTGTTCAGACAGGCAGTTCAGAAAGGCTGGGCGGTAGCTTAAGCGGAGGGAGCTTCGATGGCACAGAGAGGGAGCAGCATCAGTCAGTTACATAGACAGGTCCGGAGCTCTTCATCAGGCACCTCATTCGTTGTCTCTTGCTCCACCTCCTCCTCCTCTGTAGGTAGGCTGGATAGTCCACTACTGAAGTGTAGCACCCACCTGTGTGATGCTTCGGCAGCTATAAGCGCCAGAAAGACGACCACACCTCGGCAGTAGTCAGGAAACAGTCCCCTACGAGGCAGGCCTCTCTCAACCCCTCACACCGCAGTCCACATCGTTGATGCAACCAACGCAGGTGAAAAAAAGGTGGAAAAAAGCTGGTGCTGTATTGATGCATCATTCAAATTTTCAATAGCTAGCTAGCTAGCTAACTACCTATGTAGCCAAGCCAAAAACAAACTGATTTGCCATTAGTCCAGCAACTCAATGGGTCAAAACCACCAGTTACTGTAGCTCAGAAACCCTCAATAAGTTATTTTTTAAAAGTTGGTTAAAAAAAATCAATAAAAATACTTCAAACAACAAAATATTTACAAATGTACAGGAGGTCTCTGCCAAGGCTTCCTCACAGGGCCATGGCAACCATGGAACACAAAACCTTTGGCAAGACTTCCGTAGAGAAATGTTTTGTGTTTGGCTTTCCATGCGAAATTCACTTGTGATATTGGTTGTCTTTTGGTGAGGTTTACATTTTGCATTTATTTTTGAACAACAAAAAAAATATTCAAAAAGATGACCTCTGTTTTTTGGGATCAGGACAATTGGCCTTGCATTAAAATTACAATTCAGTCTAAATAAAATACTTGCATTCTGAGTGCTGAACACTGATAGAAAACCCTGTTACTCTGCACTCATGTATAAGTCAAACGAGGAGACATGAGGAAAGAGTATGGACAGAAACACAGCATAGCTGAAACTCTCATGTTAGTTTAAAGACAAATTCTTGTTAAACTTACAATGGTGTCATTCTGTATTCTGTCCTCCCAGCTGGCAACTCCTCTCCCCCTCCGTTGGGGAAAAGGGGGAACATTTTCATGCAGATTTCATGCAGACGTGAGAGTTGGAGGTCTTTCCTCATTGGAGGCAATAAGACAAGATCGCCAGAATCTGCCTAGATGAGGGTGTGTCGGATATGGAGTCATACCATTCCTCCGACGATGATGAAGACTACACATTCGACGACGACTCCAACACAGACATTGAAGTCAATGAAGAGATCTTTGAGTACCTGTTGTCATGGAAGCAGGAGTCTATCATCCATTATGATTACCAGACCTTCCCAAACCAGACCATCCCAAACCGGACCCTCCAAAACCAGACCCTCCCAAACCAGAACATCCCAAATCAGACCATCCCAAACCAGACCATACCAAACCAGAACATCCCAAACTAGAACTTCCCAAACCAGAACTTCCCAAACCAGAACATCCCAAACTAGAACATCCCAAACCAGAACATCCCAAACTAGAACATCCAAACCAGACCAGAACATCCCAAACCAAACCAGACCATCCCAAACCAGAACATCAAAACATAATCGTCACTTAATATGTACCACCCATGACCAACCCCGGTGAAGAGGGCTGAGAAGAGGAGAGCAGAGCAGAGGCCACCCTGGCTAGGGTCAGCCCAGTCCCCAGGAAGAGGAGAGTGGAGGTGGAGTCCTTCACCTCTACCTCTCCTCCTGTTCCAACAGCCTCCCTCCAGAGGACCCAGAGGGCTGGGATGAGGACTTGGGCAGAGGCTATGGAGCGCATGGCTGCAGACCCTGTCCCCCCAAAAACGAAGAAAGTTGCTAGGCACGCAAACATTGACATCGACTATATTTGCAGGCTATTTGCAATGCTGTAGTATATCCAGGCATATTTAGTGTGTTTGTGTGTGTGTGTGTGTGTGTGTGTGTGTGTGTGTGTGTGTGTGTGTGTGTGTGTGTGTGTGTGTGTGTGTGTGTGTGTGTGCACTAATTAAAAAGCATGTGCAAACTATGAACTAGCCTATTAAATGATAAGCCTCCTTGTCTAAGCTGATTCCCTTCTAGAAGTTTAGTCTTCTAATAAGAATCTACAAGACAATAGGCTAACAACACTATTTTCACGCACTGTAGCTACATAGGAGAGAGTCAAATTAGATGAATATGTTACATGGGGGAATGGGGGTACTGTAGGCCTACATCATGTTTACAGTGGCACAGCACCATTAAAAGCTGATCAAATGAAAGCTGATTATGTGATGTCGTGCTTTAAGTAACAGGTCGCACACATGCAAGGCAGACATTATTTCTCACTTCAAGCTGATATATGACATGCTTTGTATCTTGGTCTTGGTCTAGTCACTTTGAGCCAAATCATGACCATAGTCTTGCAAAGATCCAAGTTTGTTACTCAAACTTTACTGGAACTCTTATCAGTGTACGATTTAAACAAAATTCTAAGATACACACTTAAAGTTAGACTTTGGCCTTTCAACACTAAGGTCTACTACCACCTCATATCAGACACTGAGGACCTTCGCTCTGGTGTCAAACCATCAGAGAGCTGCTTTTGATTGATGATCCATTCATCCCCGCCCGTGATACCTGCCATGGCTGAGAGGAGACAAAACCGAGGGCCGGGGCAGAACTAACTTAATTCTTGTCATCCGCCCCTTTGCAAGGTATGGGAAAAATAGCGTGGCCTGAAGTTTTGTGGATGAGAGAAGCTCCTTGAATGGAGCAAAAAGGAGAAAGTGTCTGAAAGGAAAAGGAACTTGGTCAATGGGAAGGGGGCCGGAGTGGATGAATGCTCCATTCCGTGGTTCGCGGTATTGATATTTCCCTCAATGGCTACTTCTAAAGTGAGCATTTTAAGCCACCCCGACACACTAAATTTGCCCATTGTGAGCTGAGAGGCCCCTGCCTGTCGAGATGCAAGGTGAGGAGGCACTGGGGGCAGATGGAACCTGCTTGTCACCTCAATGGCCCCCTTTCTCCCTCTCCGCGACCCTCCCCGCCCATCGCCGCCATTCACCCCCGGCCCCAGTGGGAACGTCCCGGGACCCCGCGCTTTGGGACGGCCCCATATAATGAGCCCTTCTGGCGGGCTTGAATGTGGCGCCATTGTTCCACCCGGGGCCATTAAACCACCTCCTGGGCAAACAAGAGCGTCCCTCTTCCTTTATGGGGGCCGAGGAGGCAACAAAGAGAGGAGTCATTGAGACACAGAGGGGCCGGCCTTTGTTTGGTGTCCTTTCTGAAGCTCCGAGCTCCTCAATGACCGGGGCTGGAAAGGGGAGGCTCCTGTTTGGTCTTTAGCGCTCACATATCGCCACAATCCGTTGTTTGGCCCAAGCAGAGATGTGAACTTAATTGACTGAGTGGCCGCAGTACGCCACACCACAAATAACTAGAGGAGAGACAGAGTAAGTATTGTGTCCAAAGTTGTTTGGCACTCTCCTTGTGGTGGTGAAAACCTGGGTGGAAGAGAATGCTGAGGCCCACTGAGGGCACCTCTGGGCTAGCTAATGAAGCCTTGGAGGGTTGACATCCCTGGCCCTCCTGTTGCTCAGTTGGTAGAGCATGGCACTTGCAACGCCAGGGTTGTGGGTTAGTTTCCCACGGGGGGCCAGTATGAAAAATCTATTCACTCACTAACTGTAAGTCGCTCTGGATAAGAGCGTCTGCTAAATGACTTAAATGTAAAATGTTGAAGGATATCTCAGTTCATCTAGGCGCCTCTATTGAACCACACTGAAGAACCAAGCTCAATACAAAAGAGATGGCAGAAGTGAAAAGATCACAAGCACAGTGGCAGAGGGGATTCTTTAATATGGTTCCCTTCTTGGTCCAGAAATGATAACTTTTATATATGAATGATATAAACCAGTCTTATGTATGTCTGACTTCCCATAGGCCATCATTGTGAATAACATTTGTTCTTAATTGACTTACCTGGTTAAATAAAGGTTAAATATATATTTTTTAAATAAATACACAATAAGCTTATCAGAGTTAGTCTAACCGCCCATATAGCAGAGCGGTAATGAGGATATTGGAGGCTTCAGTCACATGCCAGGGATGTCACACATATTTTGAAATCACTTTGACATGCATGTTGAGGAATTCCCAAAACTATGCTGCCATTTGTGAGGCTTTATCTAGATGATAGGGATATACAATTCAATTAGGAAAATGATTTTTCTGCTTCATTCACAAAAAAGTTGTAAAGCATAACTAACAATGAATGCACTTTGGATGTTTCAATTAGTTGGTGCCTTGCCATCCAGCCATCCTTCATATCTAACTGGGCCCTGGACCCTAACCCCAGCTCTGACCCTAGCCAGCCCTTCCTCTGGCCGAAGTGCTGCCCTGTGTCAGTGATTAGCCGAGGGCAGGTGGAGAACGCTGGTCTCCTGAGGAGAGGTTAAGGAGTGGGATCAGGGCCTCCCTGGGCGCCGCTGGCTGGCTGTCTGCCACTGTGTCATCCATCCTGGGGCCTAATCGAGTTATCATATCAACAAATCTCTCATCAGGGGCCCCGCGCCTGACACTCCCAGAAAGAGACCCAGAGGGGGACGACAAATTTCCAGCAGCAGGACGCTGGAGCTAGCCTGCCAGGCTGGATAAAGGGTACCTGCAGCCCCCGGTCAAGCTCCCGTCGGGAGGACACTCACACTGGGCACCACGCTGGGGCAGTTATTTGATTAGCCTCTGCACTAAGTGGGCAGCTCCATTCTGCAGCCGCAGACCACAGCGAGCCTCCCGCCGGGAGAAGGCTCCAGTTACTATGGGGAAGAGACAGAGAGAAAAGAGCGGGAATCAATGGGAGTGTGAGTCGAGCGAGTGACCCTCCAATATGAATACTTAGCCTAGGCATGGTACTGAGGCTTGGTAAGAGGCATAGTTCAGTCACAATGAGCTGTTATGATGGCCGCTTTCATCTCTGACAGCAATACAGTGCATTCCTGGTGTGTTTAAAGCTGCCATTGAAACGGGCTGAAAAAACTGAATCCTCTCTCAGTCTCCAAACCTTTTCCCACTGTATGTGAGGTTTGCATAGAAGAGTGAGTGTTTCTCTTTGGCAATGTAGCTATCGGAAATAGGGAAAAGCTATCTTTGAAAGACCTTCAGTATTCAACTCAGGAATGTCAGTGTGTTGACATTTGTATTTGCAGGAGGACTACGTTTGGGGGTAGATAAGGGGTTTATAAAAGTCAGTCTCACCTCATGATTCACACACACAAGCACGCACGCACACACACACACACACACACACACACACACACACACACACACACACACACACACACACACACACACACACACACACACACACACACAGTCCACACACACAGTCCACACACACAGTCCACACACTCCCCACCCCACTGCCTCCCGCCCCCCACACACACCAGGAAGAGAGAGTGTCTGCACAGACTGAGAAAAAGAGGAGGGTTAGAAGTGGCAAGCTGGGCCCCAGCCCAGAGTTGACCTGACAGTCCACTGCTACCTGCTGTTAGGCCACAAAGAGGGCCCCCATAATGCGTCATCTCCCCCTTCAGAGAGAAGAAGACCCTCCTCTGATCCCCCATGACCACTCTGTCAACCATGAATACGATTTATGTCACGGGAGCCTTTCTCTGGCGGACCCCCTCTTTTCTCCCCTCTCTCTTCTTCCCTCACTCTCACCACATTCTCAAGGAGCCTGTTTCTTCTCTTCTCTCTCTTTCTCTCCTTTTACAGGCTGAATCAGGGAGATGCTCCTGAGCCATTACAAATTGATTATGGACAAGAACATTTATTACATAACAGCAGGGGTTCTGAGCGTTGGAGAGGAGAGTGTGAGCAACAGCTGTCTGTTCAGGCGATCCTCTGTCGGCAATATAGGACTCTCAAGACAAATCATATGACTATTTTGACTGACATGACTAACTCATTTGCATATTCGTTGATGAACCGATTATCATTTTCAAGAGCATCCACTTGTAAGCAATATGAAAATCAGAGAGAACATAGAATCTATGGTTTACTTTTTGATATTCCAATTTGATCCATTAAAAATACCATTGTTATCAGTAGTGCATATTATTGAGCAGAAGAAGAGCAACAGTATTGTGTCGTCTTATGAAGTGGTATTGCTGTTTACATATAGGCGCCCTGTGAAGAAACGAGTTGTGTAGGTATGTAGCTCTAATAATCCCTTAGGTCCCTGGCCTGTCAGCTGGGGAAAGCTGACATAAGTGGAACATTAGCCAACCGAAGCATCAGAAATTAGTCAATGACACTGTCATTTACTGCCCCCTTCCCTTGCCAAGTAGGAGTCAGCCTCTCCCTCTTAATACACACTGAGACACTTTCACACACAAACAGAGGCCCACACATGAAACACACACGTATGTAAACATTCATATACAGTGCATTCGGAAAGTATTTGGACCCCTTCCCTTTTTCCACATTTTGTTACTTTACAGCCTTATTCTAAAATGGATTACATTCATTTTTTTCCTCATCAATCTTCACACAACACCCCATAATGCGAAGTAAAACAGGTTTTTAGAATTTTTTGCAAATTCATTAAAAATAAAAAACAGAAATACCTTATTTACATAAGTATTCAGACCCTTTGCTATGAGACTCGAAATTTAGCTCAGGTGCATCCTGTTTCTATTGATCATCCTTGAGATGTTTCTACAACTTGATTGGAGTCCACCTGTGGTAAATTAAATTATTTAGAAAGGTACACACCTGTCTATATAAGGTCCCACAGTTGACAGTGCATGTCTGAGCAAAAACCAAGCCATGAGGTCGAAGGAATTGTCCGTAGAGCTCCGAGACAGGATTGTTTCGAGACACAGATCTGGGGAAGGGTACCACAACATTTCTGCAGCACTGAAGGTCCTCAAGAACACAGTGGCCTCCATCATTCTTAAATGGAAGAAGTTTGGAACCACCAAGACTCTTCCTAGAGATGGCCTCCCGGCCAAACTGAGCAATCGGGGGAGAAGGGCCTTGGTCAGGGACGTGATGGTCACTCTGACAGAGCTCCAGAGTTCCTCTGTGGAGATGGGAGAACCTTCCAGAAGGACAACCATCTCTGCAACACCACCAATCAGGCCTCATGGCCAGACGGAAGCCCCTCCTCAGTAAAAGGCACATGACAGCCCGCTTAGAGTTTGCCAAAAGGAACCTAAAGGACTCTCAGACCATGAGAAACAAGATTCTCTGGTCTGATGAAACCAAGATTGAACTCTTTGGCCTGAATGCCAAGTGTCATGACTGGAGGAAACCTGGCACCATCCCTACAGTGAAGCATAGTGGTGGCAGCATCATGCTGTGGGGATGTTTTTCAGTGGCAGGGACTGGGAGACTAGTCAGGATCGAGGGAAAAATGAACGAAGCAAAGTACAGAGAGATCCTTGACAACGACCCTAAGCACACAGCCAAGACAACGCAGGAGTGGCTTTGGGACAAGTCTCTGAATGTCATTGAGTGGCCCAGCCAGAGCACGGACTTGAACCCGATCTAACATCTCTGGAGAGACCTGAAAATAGCTGTGCATCAACGCTCCCCATCCAACCTGACAGAGCTTGAGAGGAAGAACGGGAGAAACTCCCCAAATACAGGTGTGCCAAACTTGTAGCGTCATACCCAAGAAGACTCGAGGCTGTAATCGCCGCCAAAGGTGCTTCAACACAGTACTGAGTAAAGGATCTGAATACTTATCTAAATGTGACATTTCAGTTATTTTTTATTTGTTTTATTAAAACATTTTAACCTGTTTTTGCTTTGTCATTATGGGGTATTGTGTGTAGATTGATGAGGGGGGAAAAACGATTTAATCCATTTTAGAATAAGGCTGTAACGTAACAAAATGTGGAAAAAGTCGAGGGGTCTGAATACTTTCCGAATGTACACACATACACACGCATACAAAACCCACAAGTACACACGCGTACACACACAGACACACACAGACGAACAGAAGCACACGTGCACAGAAGCACACACGCAGACACGCACACACACATACCCCACCCAACCCCACACACACTCCCATCCTGTCACCACCCCTGCCATCTTCTTGCCACTAAGGGCCCATGCGGCAGAAAGTGAAATACATTTCTCGCCTCCCTTTATGCCCTCCCCTTTAATCCCCCGGTTGCTTGTGGCACCTTCCCTCCAGCACAAAGGGAGTGTGAGCGGCGGGAGCCCCGTCCCAAGCGGCCTCCAGGAGTCCGCACAAAGCTCCTGCCACTGGGTTATGATTAGAATGTCAGTGTGGCCCAGAGAGCGGCGGGGATCGCTATGGGACGCGAGGCAGCAGAGACACAGACCCACGCCAAGCTGCCGGGTCCCCCATGCCTCACATAATAAAACCCTGGCTTAAAAGAGAGGCCACAATGAACACCTAAAAAACACCCCATTCAACCCAGAGCCTGAGAAGCACAGGTTGTCCCATTGCCTTCCTTCTCTTCTCTCTCTGTTTGGTCACCACCTTGGGGTCCCAAAAGTGCTGAGGTCTACGAGTGTTTCACATACCTCTCTTTGGGGCGAGGGGGGAGGGGACAGGGGGTGGGACTCATGGAGGACATAGAGGACTGCTCCGTCAAAAGGTGACGTGGCCCAGATATAGAGGAATGTGCTAGTTTCACTCGGCTAATAGTCCGCATCAGCAGAAAGACTAAAAGCAGCTCGACAATTATTCGTTTTAAAGGCTGGCTGTAGTGAAAAGGGAAGTCCAAATGGAGTCATTACACATTGACTCAGGACCAGAGGGTCAGTCGTGGTTCAGCTGACCACAAATGACCAGGGCTGGAATTATTAACCAGGAAGAGCTATTAATCTGCGCAGCGATAAAGAGGACGACAGTGGGAAAGTAACCAATCATTAATGGTCGCTTCCACTCATGGGCCACGACTCACAGCTGTGTGGATATCCTCTCACTGAGGAACTACTACTACAAAAAAGTCTGGCCATGATGGAGAAGAATGTTAGGCAGACTGACCACGAAATAGTCCAAGAAAAATAACACTAACACTAACACATGGCTGGTTATTTCTCCACATCAAATATATTTATAGTTTGATACCTGTGAGACCACTGTTGTTTGAAAGCCAACTTGCTGTAGTAGTGATGACTGTAGGGTTATCATCATATGTGGGATTTTGTCCTCAGGAGACCCAACGTGAGGACGTTGCTATGATAAACACACTATGGGTCTAAGGTTGAGGTCATATCTATTGTGACACCATAAATGGGTAAAAAAATAAACTTGGACCAAAGCGTCCTGGATAATGGTATCTGAAAAACAAATAAAAAAGTGATAATCTAGGACCAGCCAGGATGAGGGAGCCTCTTTCTCTGCTCATTCTCTCTCTCTCTCTCTCTCTCTCTCGCTCTCTCTCTCCGTTAAACTACGCATTTGCATCTACTATAGTGTAGCTTTGTCAAGTTCCTCTTGTCTAAACAAACGGTATAATCAGGAAAAGTATCCTTTCTTTCTCCTCCAAAAGCTAATTTGGCCATTGCTGAATGAAACGACCAGATTTAATTTTTGGGTCAGATGAGATACATTTGAATATGGTGTCTTACACAGGATTGGGGTCAATTCCTTTTAAATTCAATCAATTCATGTAGTAGCTTAAATTGAAACTCCAATTCCAATTCCAATTTTCCTCAATGACCTCTGTGAGAACAAATTTAAATTTGAATTTCAGTTTACTTGCTGAATTGACTAAATTGAAATAGAATTGACCCCAACCCTGATCTCACAGAGTCTGACATTGGCAGTCATCAACATTACCAGTAGTTAAAGGTCTGGGGGTTACAAGAGGACAGTGTCATCATGGTCTTATCTCACCCTGACCTACACGCTGTCACCAACTGCTGGTGAGAACACTGTGTGAGCGTGTGACCAGGCAGTGAATGTGTGACCGCACTGATGTGGTGTTGTGGCGTTCAGAGGGGGCTGTTTTAAATGTGAAAGGGCACCCACCTCTGTGAGGCAGCCCCAGCAGCCGTCCCCTCAAAGGGGCACTGGCAGCCGTGCAGCATGGAACCAATGCAGGGGAAAGGGAGCAGGGAGCGGAGGTAGGGGGGTGGAAGAGAGGGTCCTGGGACTGGGGAATGGGCCAGGGGGGTGGGGGTGTGTTAGGTACAGTATGTGGCAAGCCCCTGGCACTCACGCCAGCTTTGCTTTCCACGCCGCTCACTCTCCCATCGCTCTGCCCCCCCCCCCCCCCCCCGTTAGCCTTGGCCTCCTCCCAGCGCCGCTTTGTGTGCCCGCATAATCCCACAGTAAAGAGGGCTACGCAGGTGGTCCCATCCCACCAGCCTAACCTCCACCACCCCACCCCTCGGCTACTCTCTGCCCACCGCTGAGTGTCTCTACCCTGGCTGGGATGGCTCTTTCTCCCTCTCTCAGTCCTCAGCTTGGAGACACAAAGAGACACGTCGCTGGCAGAGATAAATCCATTTAATACACACAGAGGGGGGAACATGACTCTCTCTCTTTCTCTTTCTACCTATCTCTCTCTCGGA
This sequence comes from Coregonus lavaretus, assembly GCF_964263955.1. NCBI lineage: Eukaryota > Metazoa > Chordata > Actinopteri > Salmoniformes > Salmonidae > Coregonus > Coregonus lavaretus. Next base: position 25,984,950 of record NC_139993.1, on the reverse strand, counting down.
CCGCACTGGGTTTCAAGTAACATTGGCACCTAAGTGGTGTGGGGTATGCTTGTGTGTGTGTGTGTGTGTGTGTGTTCGAAAGGTTCCACCCGGAGAGGGCAGAGGAGAGGGGCGAGGGGAGCAGGGAGAGGGGGGTAGAGGGGTGAGGGAAGAGGGACGAGCAGAGAGGGGAGGTCAGTTTGGATAACCACCAGAGAGAAAGACTTAAGTGGAATTAGGAGGCTCACCATAACCATCCTCGTATCCCCATAGCCCTGCACTGTAGACCCCTGATATCCACATCCCTGTACTCTGTCCACCTCCACAACGTCCATCAAATACCTGCCTCATACACTGTAACTCACACAATTCATTCACATCAAACAGTGTCAGGAAGAGAAAGCTATCAAATCCTTAATTGTTGCTTCAAAGTCTACAAAATCAGTAGACACTTATATGAAGAACATGACTCAAAAGGAACATGCAAGCCATGTAATACGTCCCAAATGGCACCTTATTCCCTATAGAGTGCACTACTTTTGACTGTACACTGCATAGGGAATAGGGTGCCATTTTGGACGCATCCATGGCTTCATGATCCTGAGATCATTGTTGTTTAATGTTCACCCCTCCCCTTTCCCTGCCTCCTCCTACCAATCAGAGATGGAAATTCTCTGGTATTCCCCCCAGCCCACTCAATCAGGGGCCAGGCCATCAAAGCCATGACGCAAGGCAGGGACAAACTGGAAGCCATTATGGCTAATTGCGATGCCTTCTAAATACAGGACCTGTTGCCTGAGCGCCTGCTGCCTCTAATAGGGACTGAGTGAGAGAGAGAGGGAGAGGGAGAGGGAGGGAGGGATAGAGAGAGAGAGAGAGAGAGAGAGAGAGAGAGAGAGAGAGAGAGAGAGAGAGAGAGAGAGAGAGAGAGAGAGAGAGAGAGAGAGAGAGATGGAAGAAGGGAGGGAAGCGGCCCGCCTGCATCCAATTTTTTATTAATGTTTCCTGAGAGAAAGGGAGGGGGGAGGGGGACCCCGGGCTACATGTGATGAAAGGAGCTCATTCTCTCCTGCAGGATCCACAGGCATTCTTCAGGCTCACTTGAGCAGAACCACGCACCCCTCCACCGCCCTTGCACCCCCCTCACTCACACATCCCGGCCCATACCCTCCCATCACAATAAAATGCAGAAATACCCCCACCCAGCCCTGACTTTATAACGCACCTGAAGGGCTGCAGAACGGTGCTTAGTGGTTACCCGACCCACCACCCTGCCCCCCCATTGCCTGTCTGTCATCATGTGCCTATGGTTACAACCCTACCGCACACACATGAACAGACAGAGACCGACAGGGAGACACACATAGTCAAACACACACACACACAGAGACAGAGAAGGTCAAACACACACACACACACAGACACAGACGGTCAAACACACACACGCAGACACAGACGGTCAAACACACACACGCAGACAAATCGAAACACACAGACACACACACATACACTTCTGTTAAACATCTTCCGCCCTAGAGGGTCCTGACATAGACCAACATGCTTCTCCCAGTAGTGCTGCAGGGGTCTTGGGATAGGGTTTTATTAGAGGGTGTGTGTGTGTGTGCCACTCCTCTTCCCTACCTTAGAGCAAGACCGCTGAGTCTCTAACATTCAGCCTTATCTATCCAGCGCCCTCCTTACCCAACTCACACCGGAGATCAGAATCATAACTGGAAAGAAAAGGAAAAAAGAAAGGTAGAAAAAAAGAATTAATTCATGCATTTTATTTCCACAACCTATATCCCTCCTTCTTTCTTTGCTGGTAGTTCCCCCTGAAATATACATTCCCCCAACAAAACTTAAGGACTGATGCATGGAATAATATGTGAAACAGAGATAGGACAGCCTTGTTGTATACAGACAACTAAACTAAAACAGCATTTACATCCACATACTTATACAATATGTAACTTTTTGGGCGACCCAACCAAATTCCATAGAAATGTGAGTTATAGATCTGTCATTCTCATTGACAGCAAGTCTAAGAAGCGGTAGGTATGTTCTATGTGCGCTATTATACTTCCCGTAAGTTTTGTTTTTTTGCGTCTTTTATTTTCGGTTTTGTACAGCGGCTTCAAACAGCTGAAAATATAATGTTTTTGGTTATTGAAAATATATTTCACAGCGGCTTAGATTGTACAATGATTCTCTACACTCTGAGTGCTTGTTTTGCCACATAAACTGAAATTAGGCAAATTATTAGAATTTTAGCAACCAGGAAATGGCGGCGCGATTACACCTTTATGGCAGATATATATTTTTACTTGTGTTTTATATATTGTCTGACAACACATGTATGTTTCTACATATGCACCAAGACTCCTGAGTGGCGCAGTGGTCTAAGGCACTGCATCGCAGTGCTAACTGTGCCACTAGAGAGCCTGGTTTGAATCCAGGCTCTGTCGCAGCCGGCCGCGACCGGGAGACTCATGGGCGGCGCACAATTGGCCCAGCGTCGTCCAGGGTAGGGGAGGGAATGGCCGGCAGGGATGTAGCTCAGTTGTTTGCAACGCCAGGGTTGTGGGTTTGATTCCCACGGGGGGCCAGTATAACAAAATATGTATTCACTAACTGTAAGTCGCTCTGGATAAGAGTGTCTGCTAAATGACTAAATTGTAAATGTAAGATGCTCAAATAAACGTAAACCTATCCAGCAGACTACATCAGCAATGAGCCTACCTGCAGCACTAAGAAATATGCTTATTCCTGCCCTGCTTTGATTAAGCCAGTTGGCTGTAGTCAATCCTAGCAGGGGTCATGGCTTTAGGCCTGAACAAGGTCCACACCTCCCACGCTCCAAACCTGTCCTTCCCTAGTGGGTGCCGACTGATGCTTTCCTTTGCCCGCCATTATCTTCCTCCTCCTCACCCTCCTCCTTTTGCCAGAACCAAGGCCACTCGCCACTGTCTGTCTGTCTGTCTGTCTGTCTGTCTGTCTGTCTGTCTGTGTCTGCCTGCCTGCCTGCCTGCCTGCCTGCCTGCCTGCCTGCCTGCCTGTCTGTCTGTCTGTCTGTCTGTCTGTCTGTCTGTCTGTCTGTCTGTCTATCTATCTATCTATTTACCTATCTATCTATCTATCTATCTATCTATCTATCTATCTATCTATCTATCTATCTATCTATCTATCTATCTATCTATCTATCTATCTATCTATCTATCTATCTATCTATCTATCTATCTATCTATCTATCTATCTATCTATCTATCTATCTATCTATCTATCTATCTATCTATCTATCTATCTATCTATCTATCTATCTATCTATCTGTGAAATCTATACCCTGGATAATTTCCCCTCTCTGAGCGCCTGACTGCTGCGGTGTGATTACCACCTGTTTTGTTTCCCCTGCAGCCCAGGGCTCATATTCATAAAGCGTCTCAGAGTAGGAGTGCTGATCTAGGATCTGTTTTGCCTTTTAGATCATAATGAATACAATTTTGTGGACAGGGGGGACCTGATCCTAGATCAGCACTGCTTTACTGCGATACCTTGTGAATATGGCCCAGACCCTTTGTCATGACCCGTTACATTCTTTACGTTTGTTACGGAAGGGGAGAAACTTAAGCTAAAAACCATTTTCTCAGCTCTCAGTGATTTGGGCTCCTATACAATCCTTTTACCAGTTGGTAACGTGTCTTTCTTCCCCTCAGTCCTTGTTTAAAGGGGAAAAACACTGGGAAACGGTATCTCGATTTCTATACGGCCTACGGTTTCAGGCTGCACAGTATCTCAATACTGGCAGCCACTGAGAGAAACTCGAGGGACTACATAAGGGAAGCCTTCGGTGACTTTTAACAAAAGCTGCGATTTACAGGGCTCTGCTTTTGTGCAAGCCATCGAAATAAACTGTGGCATGGAAACATTTATTGAAGGGGTTTGGGGGTTTTACAGGACACACTGAAAGGAGGTCCTCATAACACGTAGATTCCCCCTGAACTTCTATAAAATAGGAGGAGAGAGGAGTATCCTTTCTGGAACAGCACAGTTACATTTTTACTGCTTGGTGGCATTGAGGTGCAGAAGGTGGAGGAGGTAGTGACGGCGCTTGCTTTGTTTGCACTTGGGTTGTTGCAGACAATGCTTCAGGCGTGTGGAGTGCAGGAATCCCTTTACAGTAGCTATAGACGTCGGGGACTCTCACGGTCTGTCTGTCTGTGTGTATGTGGGTGTGTACGTTTGTCTGTCTGTCTGTGCATCTGTGTCTCTCTGTGTCTATGTCTGTCTGTCTCTTTGTCCGTGTCTCTGTGTGTGTCCATTTCCCTTACAGATAAAATGTGGGAAAACGTTTGCCCAATTGTCTCTTTTGTCCCCTTTGTCTATGTCACCATACACTATGTCACTCCTCGGTAAGCAAAAGGCATGGCGACGGAATCCAGACAAATCCAGTCAATTTTATTACAATGAATTCCATACATTAATCACTTTTGATTAGTTTCATCCATGCCACGTTCAGTCGATGGAACCACACCGTTACAAAGAGACTTGGGCAAAACACAAATCTGCATACCATCCAACAGTCACTTCTCTGCCCATCGGAATCCAACCACCATGCCTTTCATTGGGCACTGTCAGACCAAACTGTCCCTCATGTCACACAGCCAAAGTAAATACACTCTGACTATTATTAATACTGGCCCTAGAAACTCATTGGCTTCACCCTAACGCTCCCACATAAAATATGCTAATCAAATCGGGCTCGGACCTCAAAGGGGGCTTTAACACAAATTGAATATCACTGATGGCTTCTGAGGAGGGGTGCGACTCAAAGGGGACGGCTCTAACCCCATTAGTCTCGCAGGCCGTAGTTCAATGACGCTGCATATTTCCAGTCACTGTCGATTACTGTGACACCGTCTGTGGAGGGAGGCTAGCAGGCAGCTTTCACAGGAGGCATAGTGGAGCTAGCACTCACTAGTTCTGCACAGCACATGTGGGAAAAAATAGTGGATGGGGTTACTTTCTACCCTCCACTCATTACAAGAGGTTTCGATCCCAGACTACATATCGAGTCTAAATTCGGTTGGCTAATTCAATCCCTCACCACAGGCGGCTACATGCTAATCGTGCAAGCGTTTAGCCCCCATTTACACTAGCACAAAGAGCTAACCGGCCAGGGGGAAATGAACATGCTTGTTACACATGACTGTAAAAAATTACAACCATACCCATCTATGTTCACTGCATCTTTATAACGTTGATATTAGTTGTATAATGTAAGGCTTGTATTTGAAGGTTAGTTCTGTGGACAATGGCTATTCTGAGCAGAAGTGCTCTAACCATTGTGCAATGGTGACATGGTCAGCCACTGTAGATTCCACTGGGGACCAATTAAGTGGGGAATAACTTGGCGGAGAGGAACACCCAGTACAATCTCCTTCACTGACATGAAGCTAACCAAGGCTTGAGCTGAAGAGTGTCGTTGATCTTAGCTAAAGGCTGCAGCATAGGTGGAAATAGCTGTACACTGTAAAAAAAAAAAACAGACTCATGGATAGAAAGTTTGGAGCATAGCATAAGGTAAGCAGTCCATCCAATATACATAATAATACAGTATACACTCAAAGGCGATTCATATATTATTTTTTATTTTGGAGTATGGGCTAGACCAATGATGTACCAAAGACATCTTAAATTCTGCCTTGTGTTATATGCAGTAGGCTATGTATTGTATAACGGCACAATAATTATTTTAATTCAGGGGGGGGGGGGGGGGGGGGTGCTCATATATAGGCCTATGTGTATGCATAAGCGCTAATATGCCTATGGGTGTTTTGGAATAATCATCACCTTAGAAAGCGCTGTCCATTTCGTTGTGTAAGGCTTTTGAACAACATCCACATCGACCATGTTTTCCACTCAGTTTCAACCTGTTTTTGATGTGATTTTTGATTGCATTTACATTGATGTCAAATTAGTTAAAGGGACAATAGAGTACCAGGCCATTAGTGACCTGATGGTTATTATCGAGTTGGGTACTACCAACGCATGTCCAGAATGCATAAGAGGAGATTACCGTGACCCAATGGTCACATTGAATTTTACTGCGGTCATGACTCATGACTGCCAGTGTGGTGGTAAAACGGTCACCACAACAGCCCTAAGCATGGCCCTTTACTGTTACAACATGACTGGATCAGACCACACACAACTAAGTTAATCTAAAACCTACTACACATCCCCAGTCTATGTGGTTACTTTTGAGCTCTTTGGTTAACCACATTCAAGCCAATGCTCAAAGAAACTAGGTTTTAAAAGCAGTGACAGACATGATAATATGCCATTTAGCAGACGTTTTTATCCAAAGCGACTTACAGTCATGCGTGCATAAAAATTTTTTTTGTGTATGAGTGGTCCCGGGGATCGAACCCACTACCTTGGCGTTACAAGCGCCGTGCTCTACCAGCTGAGCTACAGACGACCACCTCTGATAAGTTTGCTGTGTTGTCCCCCCAACAATAAACACCGCCCCTACTCCATATTGGTCACATTTATGATGCAAACAGGGGCTGAGATAACAGTGAGGGGTTGGAGTAGGACAGAATACGCTCACACAAAGGTAAAGTTACATGGCTGTGAGGTAGGAGAGACTCTTTGTGAGATGGAATGGAACACACACACACCAACATACACACACAGGCATTCAAATTGTCTCACACCCACACACACAAGCACAAAGACACACACACACACACACATTTTCTCTCTCTCCGTCACACACACACGCTCAAACGCTCCCACAAACAGACACAGACACAAACACACTGTCTCCTTCACACTCACATGCACAGTGGTTTTAGCTGCTCGTCACAGCGCGGCCCTATCTTGGTGGCCAGCTCTGCTCCGGCTCAGCACCATCTCCTGCCACTGGCTGCAGGGGGAAAGAGGATTAGCCCGCAGTCCACAGCAGCCGTGCCGGGCTTAGACTGGTTTGCATGCACGGCGTAAGAGGAAGGTGGGATAATGCCATTTCATGTCTCTCTGTTTCAGAGCAGGCGGCTCGGAGCAGTTCGGAGCTCTGGCATAAAACAATGTCTCTATCGTGACACACTGATGTTCAAGGGAACCCAAAAAAAATTACAAATACAAAATTAAATAAAAGAAGCCTCTATTTTGGGAGAAGATTGTCTCTAGGTGATTTTAGGGGATTGAGGTATAATGTAAGCACTCCCGAAATACCTTAAACTTGGGACTGAATTTTGGACAGTGTTTACTGACATACTATATGGATTGCATTCGGTTGATATGTCCTACAGTGCCTAGAGTGATGTGGATTTGGTTTCTAGCCTCTGTCTGAGCCACATGCAACCTGGTCTCCACTGCCATACCAGGAATAGACAGATGCACGTGTACACGTACACACACACACACACACACACACACACACACACACACACACACACACACACACACACAAACACACACAGGATGAAAGCCTCACACCAACACACACGCACACAGAACCACACACACACACACACAGCTGAATGAAGCATATACACTACCAGTCAAAAGTTTGGACACACCTACTCATTCAAGGGTTTTTCTTTTTACTATTTTTTACATTGTAGAATAATAGGGAAGACATCAAAACTATGAAATAACACATATGGAATCATGTAGTAACCAAAAGGTGTTAAACAAATATTTTATATTTGAGATTCTTCAAATAGCCACCCTTTGCCTTGATTACAGCTTTGCACACTCTTGGCATTCTCTCAACCAGCTTCATGAGGTAGTCACCTGGAATACATTTCAATTAACAGGTGTGCCTTCTTAAAAGTTAATTTGTGGAATTTATTTTCTTCTTAATGCGTTTCAGCCAATCAGTTGTGTTGTGACAAGGTAGGGGTGGTATACAGAAGATAGCCCTATTTGGTAAAAGACCAAGTCCACATTATGGCAAGACCAGCTCAAATAAGCAGAGAAACGACAGTCCATCATTACTTTAAGACATGAAGGACAGTCAATACGGAACATTTCAAGAACTTTGAAAGTTTATTCAAGTGCCTTCGCAAAAACCATCAAGCGCTATGATGAAACTGGCTCTCATGAAGACCACCACAGGAATGGAAGACCCAGAGTTACCTCTGCTGCAGAGGATAAGTTAATTAGAGTTACCAGCCTCAGAAATTGCAGCCCTAATAAATGCTTCACAGAGTTTAAGTCACAGACACATCTCAACATCAACTGTTCAGAGGGGACTGTGTGAATCAGGCCATCATGGTCGAACTGCTGCAAAGAAACCACTACTAAAGTACACCAATAAGAAGAAGAGATTTGCTTGGGCCAAGAAACACGAGCAATGGACATTAGACCGGTGGAAATATTGTCCAAATTGGACATTTTTGGTTTCAACCGCTGTGTCTTTGTGAGACGCGGTGTGGGTGAACGGATGATCTCCTCATGTGTATTTCCCACCGTAAAGCATGTAGGAGGAGGTGTTATGGTGGCACTGTCTGTGATTTATTTAGAATTCAAGGCACACTTAACCAGCATTCTGCAGCGATACGCCATCCCATCTGGTTTGGGCTTAGTGGGATTATAATTTGTTTTTCAATAGGACAATGACCCAACACACCTCCAGGCTGTGTAAGGGCTATTTTACCAAGAAGGAGAGTGATGGAGTGCTGCATCAGATGACCTGGCCTCCACAATCCCCCAACCTCAACCCAATTGGGATGGTTTGGGATGAGTTGGACCGCAGAGTGAAGGAAAAGCAGCCAACAAGTGCTCAGCATATGTGGGAACTCCTTCAAGACTGTTGGAAAAGCATTCCAGGTGAAGCTGGTTGAGAGAATGCCAAGAGTGTGCAAAGCTGTCATCAAGGCAAAGGGTGGCTATTGAAGAATCTCAAATATAAAATATATTTTGATTTGTTTAACACTTTTTTGGTTACTACATGATTCCATATGTGTTATTTCATAGTTTTGGTCTATTCACTATTATTCTACAATGTAGAAAATAGTAAAAATAAAGAAAAACCCTTGAATGAGTAGGTGTGTCCAAACTTTTTTTGACTGGTACTGTACATAGTAATGAGAGCTATTCCATGAAACCACTGATCAGTTAACATACTCAGCCTCTGAATAGTTGACTCAACATTTCAAAGAAAGGGTTTCATCCAATCACTTACAGCTATCAAATAAAAGAGAGTATCAAACTCAATTATCTCTCCTCCTCATATACTCCTGAGCGTGTGGTAACATTTTTATTACGGCTTCATCATCATCATCATCATCATCATCATCATTATAATAATCCTCATTTCATGACAGGGGTTGCAAATATGTTATTTTAAGATCAAACATAGCAGCAGTAACTCCATTCCAGCTCTGTGATTGTACAGCGTACGCCAGAGGATATCCGGAATGTTGATGTGTTTAAAAGAAGCGGGTCCTCCTTTCCCATCTTTAAGGGCCTCGGCCTCCACAAAGGAGCAGTTAAACACCCACGCACGCACACACACACACACACACACACACACACACACACACACACACACACACACACACACACACACACTAAAAACAGTAATGTGAGGGAAGCTCATAGATCACGCTTGGTGTTGGTGTGGTGAGTGTTTGGGTTTCACTCTTCCTGAGGGTTTCACAAGTCTCTGTGGGCCCTCTTAATTGATCTTACTCTGACCCGGGAGGTCGGAGCAGATATCCAGGCTCTCACACCTGCCTGTCCAGGACTGCGTCCCAAATGGAACCCTATTCACTATGTAGTGCATTACTTTTGACCAGGGCTCATAGGGCTCTGGTCAAAAGTAGTGCACTATATAGGGAATAGGGTGCTGTTTGGGACACAACCCAGGAGTTTTATCCCTCTGAGAGGCTAATATGCGCTGTTGTTGTGAACCAAAGCCTTGAGACATGGAACCAGACAAAACAGAGTGACAGTAGGTTGCAGTACTGAAAACCAGGAGGGAATACTAGGGAACTATAGCATGATAACATCCTGTCATATGATCATACATATGGAAACATGACCAGACACACTGACCGACTGATCTGGGGACTGTACTGTACTGTTTGTCCAATTATCCAAGTAGGAGTGCTGATCTAGGATAAGTTTTGCCCTTGAGATCGAAATTAATAAAAGGGGGGTTCTGAAACTAGATAAATCAGCACTCCTTCTCTGGGACATTTTGTGAATACCGGCCCTGATGCATAAGAACACAAGACAATAGAGCAACATGCAGGCCCACTTATTTAAGACCTCAAGTCTTTTGGGTTGTATTAAACAATGCGCGTGTGCGTACATGCGCGTGTATGCGCGTGTGTAATGCCTGTGTGAGGTAACATTTTCAACTTTTTTGTATGGATCATTCTATAACACCAACACTTATCCTTTGGCGCTTGATTAGACGTCCGTTAATGAGAAGTTGTTTTCTCTCAGTCTCTTTGTTTGTTGTTACGGCCTTGGATGGATCCCTCCCCCTCAATCAGCATTAGAATCCATGTAAGTGCTGTAGGACAGGTCCCACAATGAGTCCATGTGACAACAGTGACAGAGTCGTCACAGTCACTCTGAAAGGCAACATGACATGCCAAAATTCTGACTGAAGGATGGCATGTTTGCCATGTTACAATGTCCCTTTTCTCACCTTCAATAATTTGTTTACTGACTATGGATGGAAAAAAGGAGGGAAAATGCCACTTCTAAAGGCTTCTGGATTAGAAAAGGAGAAAAAAAACAAGGGACAAGCAACAACGGATGCCAAAGGACCACCTTTTTGTGTTGGTGCACTCTTAGAAAAAATAGTTCCAAAAGGGTTCTTCAGCTGTCCCCATAGGACAGGGATCATCAACTAGAGTCAGCCGCGGGCTGATTTTTTCTTGAATGAATGGTCGAGGGCCAGAACATAGTTACAAATAACTTGTAGACTGCAAATTGACCGCAAGAAGCCCAAACAGATCATATTTGACTAAAACATAATAATTTCAAACCTTGCTTACATTTCATAAATATTTTGCTCCGAAAACTTGGGGGGACAAATAAAACCACCCGCTGGCTGATTTCGAGTTGGGGAACACTGCCATAGGAGAATGCTCGTCGGTTCCAGGGAGAACCCTTTTTGTTCCATCTAGAACAATTTTGGGTTCCATGTAGAACCTTCTGTGGAAAGGGTCCTACATGAAACCCAAAAGGGTTCTACCTGGAACCAAAAAGGGTTCTTCAATGGGTTCTATGGGGACAGCTGAAGGAGCATTTTAGGTACAAGATAACACCTTTTTTTCAAAGAGTGTGGGAGACCAGAGTCCTTTTTTGTGACAGAGGGTTTTGGTGAGAAAACTCTGGCTAGCTTGTCTCGCTAGTCGTCCATCGCTAGCTGATTAGCATAGGCATCTCAGACTTCAAACGCGGTGGCTGACATTTGAATGGCCCGGCAGAGAAACCCCTCTGGTGGGCTATTGTTGTGGCCGCCGGATGCGCTATTTGCCTGGGCGCTCGGGGAGAAGTGGGCACGCTGACAGACAACACTGGTGTTGTGTCGAAATCTGATTCCTGTTTACTTGAGCCACACAGGTTGCTATGGGAGCCTGGTGGTGCAGAGAGAGAGTTAGTGAGTGAGGGAGAGAGGGAGGGAGGGAGGGAGGGAGGGAGGGAGGGAGGGAGGGAGGGAGGGGAGTGAGTGAGTGAGTGAGAGAGAGAGAGAGAGAGAGAGAGAGAGAGAGAGAGAGAGAGAGAGAGAGAGAGAGAGAGAGAGAGGTGATGCCATTGGGAGTTAGATGGATGTAAGCCAGTCAGCAGTCAGCTGAAACGACATAATACGAGTTTGATATGTTTAAAAAATAATATAATGATGAACCTTGTATTGTGTTTTAGTTTAAATGAAAAGCCTAAATCCTGTACCCCCAAAGCTCTACAGCAAATTTGATATGTGACATATTCAGTCAACTAGATACTAATCAATCCTTAATCGTATCAACAGAATGAGGAATAATACGTATCAGTTAAACTCAGCTGGAGCAGAGAGAGAGAGAGAGAAACACTTTGGCTTTGACAAGGAGCACCTGTCGAAGTGTGTTTGGTTAGGGCTGAGTGTATTAGTCTGTGTGTAAGCCTCTATGTGAGCTGGATCCGGGTTGTGTGTGTGTTTGTGTGTGTGTGTGTGTGTGTGTGTGTAGGGCCGGCCCCATACATAAGCGATATAAGCGGTCGCTTAGGGCCCCTGGCCGCTAAGGGGCCCCAGACCCAAATGTCAGTCAGGGTCTCAACTTACTGTTGAGAGTTAGAATAGTAGAATACACAAGGTGAAATTTCAAAATGTGGCTGTTTGTGCCTTAGCAGTTTTCCTCTTGTTATGTCAGCCACTGACAGTCACTCAATTAGCCCATGTCATCTAACATGTTTTAAATTGGTAAATTAATCTAGCCAGCTATCTAAACTTGTAGTAATCATGGCCGAATTACCAACAGGGCACGAATGGCACGTGCCCAGGGGCCCTGACCTCCAGGGGGCCCCCATTGATTTTGTTAGTCACTCTTACTCAGATATCATATTATTAACATGGCAAAAAACAGCAACATTTTCTCTATGCCCCATGCTAAAATGAGTAGAATTACAGGAAATCAACTTTCAAACTTAACATTTTCTCTCCGTCAAGACAGGGGACACTAAAATGTTTTGCACACGAGGAGGCTGTGTGTCTGTCAGGGCTCTGCACAGACCTTTCAGGGGGCAGGTGCTCAAAATGAAAAAAGGGCACCCCCCCATTCATAACATACCAAATGTCTGTGTAAAATGTAATGAAAACTTTGAGCATAGGCCTATTTATTTCTACACACTCATCATCACAAATTGTAAGCAAGCTAGTTACAGTGCTTCCCAAATACATGATTGACATTGGGAAAAGAGGGTGGGCTATCAGCTGATCATTGATGTTGATGATTGATGTAAATCTGCTAGTTAGCTAGCTCGATTTATTTTACTGATTGTGATTTATCTTCAATGCTCACATCAAATAACTTCTAATATAATATTTATAATCTTCTAACTCATGATATATGGCTGGCTGGCTAGTGGCTTGTGTGTCTATTTTAGTATGATAGTTAGGTTAGCTAGAGTGTAGACTACTTGTGTTGCTGCTGACCTGACATACATGTGCAACTCCTCTGTCTTTCTGCCTCTCTCTGCTGCGCGTATCAGCCAACCAGACAGACTATTGATGATGATGTACCTAAATCAAGTGTCATCAAGTGTTAATCAAGTGTTATGCTGCTGTGGCAGTACAGTTGATATTTCAACTAGGTAGCTAGCTACACACACTTGACCGGTGACCGCATCTCTCAAGTCATGCATGTTTGGACAGCGGGCGCATGCAAACTTTGTACAGGGCAGATTGGGGGAAAGGCGCAACCGGGCACTTGCGAGCTTCGTACAGGGCAGATCAACAGGCGCAACCAACGGACGGGGTGGGGGGTGGCGAACTTGATGACAACACGACAACTTGCGGGCAGTGGGTTCCGAACAACAATTACAAAAAATGTATATAAAAAAAATATTCTGGGAGTAATTATACCACAAAAGGGCACTTTGGCGACTGGAAGGGCAAAGTGGCATGTGCACGTGCCTGGTGTGTGTGTGTGTGTGTGTGTGTGTGTGTGTGTGTGTGTGTGTGTGTGTGTGTGTGTGTGTGTGTGTGTGTGTGTGTGTGTGTGTGTGTGTGTGTGTGTGTGTGTGTCTGTGTGTGTGTGTTGTTGAATCAGGGATGTGTGCTCACATTGTATGTGTGTTGGATCAGGGGAGGATGTACAGTATCTCACAAAAGTGAGTACATCCCTCACATTTTTGTAAATATTTGAGTATATCTTTTCATGTGACAACACTGAAGAAATGACACTTTGCTACAATGTGAGTGTACAGCTTGTATAACAGTGTAAATTTGCTGTCCCCTCAAAATAACACAACACACAGCCATTAATGTCTAAACCGCTGGCAACAAAAGTGAGTACACCCCTAAGTGAAAATGTCCAAATTGGGCCCAAAGTGTCAATATTTTGTGTGACCACCATCATTTTCCAGCACTGCCTTAACCCTCTTGGGCATGGAGTTCACCAGAGCTTCACAGGTTGCCACTGGAGTCCTCTTCCACTCCTCCATGACGACATCACGGAGCTGGTGGATGTTAGAGACCTTGCACTCCTCCACCTTCCGTTTGAGGATGCCCCACAGATGCTCAATAGGGTTTAGGTCTGGAGACATACTTGACCAGTCCATCACCTTTACCCTCAGCTTCTTTAGCAAGGCAGTGGTCTTCTTGGAGGTGTGTTTGGGGTCGTTGTCATGTTGGAATACTGCCCTGCGGCCCAGTCTCCGAAGGGAGGGGATCATGCTCTGCTTCAGTATGTCACAGTACATGTTGACATTCATGGTTCCCTCAATGAACTGTAGCTCCCTAGTGCCGGCAGCACTCATGCAGCCCCAGACCATGACACTCCCACCACCATGCTTGTCTGTAGGCAAGACACACTTGTCTTTGTACTCCTCACCTGGTTGCCGCCACACACACTTGACACCATCTGAACCAAATAAGTTTATCTTGGTCTCATCAGACCACAGGACATGGTTCCAGTAATCCATGTCCTTAGTCTGCTTGTCTTCAGCAAACTGTTTGCGGGCTTTCTTGTGCATCATCTTTAGAAGAGGCTTCCTTCTGGGACAACAGCCATGCAGACCAATTTGATGCAGTATGCAGCGTATGGTCTGAGTACTGACAGGCTGACCCCCCACCCCTTCAACCTCTGCAGCAATGCTGGCAGCACTCATACGTCTATTTCCCAAAGACAACCTCTGGATATGACGCTGAGCACGTGCACTCAACTTCTTTGGTCGACCACGGCGAGGCCTGTTCTGAGTGGAACCTGTCCTGTTAAACCGCTGTATGGTCTTGGCCACCGTGCTGCAGCTCAGTTTCAGGATCTTGGCAATCTTCTTATAGCCCAGGCCATCTTTATGTAGAGCAACAATTATTTTTTTCTGATCCTCAGGGAGTTCTTTGCCATGAGGTGGCATGTTGAACTTCCAGTGACCAGTATGAGGGAGCGTGAGAGCGATGACACCAAATTTAACACACCTGCTCCCCATTCACACCTGAGACCTTGTAACACTAACGAGTCACATTACACCGGGGAGGGAAAATGGCTAATTGGGCCCAATTTGGACATTTTCACTTAGGTGTGTACTCACTTTTGTTGCCAGCGGTTTAGACATTAATGGCTGTGTGTTGAGTTATTTTGAGGGGACAGCAAATTTACACTGTTATACAAGCTGTACACTCACTACTTTACATTGTAGCAAAGTGTCATTTCTTCAGTGTTGTCACATGAAAAGATATACTCAAATATTTACAAAAATGTGAGGGGTGTACTGTGTGTATATTAGCCAGCACATGTTAGTTCAGAATTGCTGTACATGTGCTAACCTTTGCACGTTGCATGTCTGTTACAGTTAAAAATGTGTGTGCGTGTGTGAGTGAGTGCATGCATGCGTGCGAACACTAGGACTGGGTGCAGTAGAGATCCAGCACTTCCTGCCAACCCCCTCCACCCTACCATCACCCTGCCTCCCTCCCTCCCCTTGTCCGCTCTGCCCTACTCCGGGGCTGCTGCCTTGTCAGTCAGGCCAGTTTCCAGGCCAGGCCAGGCAGCCAGTGAGGCAGGGAGAGAGGCAGCAGGGAGGGAGAGCGGGGAGGGAGGGTTGACGCGTGTGTCAGAGAGGCGCTCTCCCACATTCCCCCGGCGGCTGGCAACAGGCCGGCTGCAGAGGGGGGTTCGCCTCGTTCTCACGACCTCTCAGGTTCCTGCGCTCATCTGGGAGCTATTCATTTCCTGCCAGAAAACAGCCTTCCCTTGCAACTGCAGGAGGGGCGCGAGGGGAGGGAGGGGTGAGGAGGGGAGGTGGAGGGGGGGTTTGGCTTCAAAATGAGTCCAGGGCTTGGTACAGCAAGCCCTGGGCTTAAATCATAAAGCTCTTGCTTGTCTGGGCTGCAATCAAAGACAGCCCAAGTGACGGGTCGAGGGAGAAAAGGGGAATGAGAGAGAGAGAGAGAGAGAGAGAGAGAGAGAGAGAGAGAGAGAGAGAGAGAGAGAGAGAGAGAGAGAGAGAGAGAGAGAGAGAGAGATATCACACCATATGGTAGCACTTAGGAGCCAAGGAGGAAGCAGGGTATTTTTTTTTTTTTTTTTTTTTGCATGCTCGTGGAGTGTGGGAAAAGTTAATGGACACGCATGGCAGCTAACCCCCGGTCGTGTTGTGACATGTGTGCGGTCAGTCCGCCAGTGCGGCCACTGCACTTGGTAATCGGAGAGCCTCGTAAAGCTGTTATCTGGGGGGGGGGGGGGGCTGATGATGATTGGGGGAGGGAGAGGAAGGGAGGAGGAGGGGGGGGCAGCTGGGTGTCGTCCGGGTTGCACCACGTGCCTCCCAGACGGCCCACATCCAGCTGTGGCCCTGGGCTAGGACAGGAAATGGGCTGTGGACATGGGACGTTGTGGGAACGTTTGGTGTAACGGTGTGTGTGTGTGTGTGTGGGACCTCTGGCTCACAGGGACTGACTCTCCCCAAACTCCCCGTACCTCTCACCCGCTTCGGCCCCTCTGGACACGCAGGCCTGTCCTGTTTCCAACGTCCAACAAACACATGGTTTTAATCGCGCAGCCCCGGCCCTGTAAAAGGTGTGATGGAAATTCAAAATGATGGCACTTAGCCACACTTTCTGCCTCTTAGCAGATTGGTAATTGCAAACACCTGCGGTTCCCCCTTGAAATGGCCACACTTGAATAGCTGGAGGCGGCACACACCTGGGCAGAACGCTACCGCTGTGGCAGCAGTGTTTAGCATGTCTTCCCTCTATTACTTCTTAGCATCAAGGTGTTCCTTAGAAGTAAGCAATTACACAAAGGAAGCAGTACAGCGGTTGCTCACTGCACTCTCTGCCCAGAGATACACTATGTATACAAAAGTATGTGGACACCCCTTCAAATTAGTGGATTCGACTATTTCAGCTACACCCGTTGCTGACAGGTGTATAAAATCGAGCACACAGCTATACAATCTCCATAGACAAACATTGGCAGTAGAATGGCCTTACTGAAGAGCTCAGTGATTTGTCAACGTAACACCGTCATAGAATGCAACCTTTCCAACAAGTCAGTTCGTCAAATTTCTGCCCTGCGAGTGCTGCCCCGGTCAACTGTAAGTGCTGTTATTGTGAATTGGAAACGTCTAGGAGCAACAACGGCTCAGCTGCGAAGTGGTAGGCCACACAAGCTCACAGAACGGGACCGTCTGTCCTCTATTGCAACACTCTCTACCGAGTTCCAAACTGCCTCTGGAAGCAACGTCATCACAAGAACTGTTCGTCGGGAGCTTCATGAAATGGGTTTCAATGTCCTAGCAGCCTAAGATCACCAAGCGCAATGCAAAACGTCGGCTGGAGTGGTGTAAGCTCACTGCCATTGGACTCTGGAGCAGTGGAAATGCGTTCTCTGGAGTGATGAATGACGCTTCACCATCTGGCAGTCCGATGGATGAATCAAGGTTTGGCGGATGCCAGGAGAACGCTATCTGCCCCAATGCATAGTGCCAACTGTACATTTTGGTGGAGGAGTTATAATGGTCTGGGGCTGTTTTTCAAGGTTCGGGCTAGGCCCCTTAGTTCCAGTGAAGATATATCTTAATGCTACAGCATACAATGACATTCTAGAAGATTCTGTGCTTCCAACTTTGTGGCAACATTTTGGGGAAGGCCCTTTCCTTTTTCAGCATGACAATGCCCCCGAGCACAAAGCGAGGTCCATACAGAAATGGTTTGTCGAGATCGGTGTGGAAGAACTTGACTGGCCGGCACAGAGCCCTGACCTCAACCCCATCGAAAACATTTGGGATAAATTGCAATGCAGACTGCAAGCCAGGCCTACTCGCCCAACATCAGTGCCCGATCTCACTAATACTCTTGTGGCTGAATGGAAGCAAGTCCCCGCAGCAATGTTCCAACATCTAGTGGAAAGCCTTTCCAGAAGAGTGGAGGCTGTTATAGCAGCAAAGAGGGGACCAACTCCATATTAATGTCCCTGATTTTGGAATGAGATGTTCGACGAGCAGGTGTCCACATACTTTTGGTCATGTAGTGTATGTGCCACTGACTAAGTAAAAGCAACATGCAGAGTACATTCCACCACATTGCCTTTAAAGTAAGTGGTGTCAGAACGGCCCATTGGGCATGAGACAAACTCCTGATTCTGTAGCGTGAGGCAACTTGATGTACTAGTACACCCCCTGGACAGGACACTAGTTACAATTCCTCTGCTGAAGGTTCTTTTTAAAACACTACTTGAAGTGCTTAAAATGTAGACTATATTGCGATCTGCATCTTTTGTGGGAAATGTAAGCTTGTTTAGGGATCACATAAGAGGTTACTGGTCAATTTCATGTACAGCCGACTGACATCAAATCATAGATAAACAAATGTAATCTACCGTGCCATCTTTTTATATTCTGTGTTATGAAGTCCTCCTTAAGCCATTACAGATGTTTCAATCTTCTCCATTTAACACACTGAGTGAGGCACCGTAGAAAGGTACAGGTATCTTTTCCATCAAGTCTCTGCCATGCATCTATGCTGGTGTACCATAAATTCTCCGTTGTCCTGGGAATATAATAATATAGCCCTATTATAAGTATAGCCTATGAATTAATATCTTGCATTTCAACCAAGGACCATATACTTACTTGCATGACAGGGATTTACGTGGTTGATATCTGGTAGTAACCATTGATCAATACTACCCCAATCAGGTTGCACTTCCTTCCTGTGTTGCTAGATGGCGCACGTGACTTCTAAAAATCCTTGAACCAAAAGTTAAAATGAGCCGTCCCTCTTCAAAACAGTATTTTGTGTCAAAATTTCGACTCACATATATTTGACATATTGTCAACAATAGTCTCATCTGATTATGTGGATAAAATAACATTCGTTGGTGATACACAAATTAAAATAACAATACATTTTTATTCAAGGTTCATTAGCCACTGATGACATTAACAGCGGGAGAGATGTTGATGTAACTAATTAAAAGTTAGCCTACAAATAATATTATTCAAGGACAAAAACTTCCATATTATCTTGAATATATGTGATCTGTGAGAAATGTTATTGAAAGTAATTTCTAGGAATATATTTTTATCAAACTGGTATTCCCTTCAGGCCTAAAGGGTATATTTTCTCATTATTTCACACAATATTCAGTGTTGTTTCCCCCTCTCCTCACCTCTCCTGTCCTGTCTAGTCTCGCATCTCACCGAGCAACATCTGGAATCGGATACACCTGGCCGACTCTGGTTCAAATCAGGCTCGTTTCTTATTGAAAGAAGCCAGAAGCAACGGTCTTTGTGCGATGGCATTTTACGCATTATCTTTGTGTATCAAATGAAATGCCCCACTTCATAGTCTATGACACTTCTAAGCAAGTGTTGGTGCGTAAAATTATCTACTTTTACGCAACATAAGACTAAATTGTGATCCATTCCTGGAGCAACAAGTGCATGTGTGTAGTTTACATATGGTTGAATGTGCATGGGTTTTGCGCGTAGCAGAATATATCAATGATTTTCGTCTGCCAATTATGCACAACTCAATATCAAATATGACTTTTACGCAAACCTATGGGTAGAATATGACAGCCATTTTCTCTTATAAAATGTATAAAATATTATTCTCAAGTGTATCTACGCTATACAGCTCAAAACAAATGTTAAGAATTAGGTAAACCATTATTTGGTGATCAGGTTTCTGAAGAGAAAATCATAGCAGATGTTTTTCAATATCTTTACAAATTTATTTGTCTTCCAAAACGAAGAATTACGTCAAGGGCATTCAACATATCTTTGGCATCACACAGTAAAAAAGACACCTCGAATATAAAATGCAGTGAACAGACTTCAACAATACAAATCTCATTCCAATATGAACTTCACTCCCTCATAAGCTATACAAATATAGTGCATAATCTTTTCATCTTAACGCATTGAAAGTACAAAAACAAAATCCAAACAAATGTTTTGTAACATTGAACAAAGATCGAACTAAGTGTCATTAGAAAATTATATTCAATAGGTCCTTTTTTTGCTCTACCAGGGTCGCCACACTGAGTCCGAGTTGCCTGTTGGTGCACCAGGGGACACCGCCGCTGGAACAGGCGTGTTGACCTGGTTCGCGTACACGGGGATAACCGGACCGTTGGGAGCAAAAGCTGCGTTGGGGATGAGGAAGGCGAATTGTCCGTCTGTGGCAGGTACGAGCTGGAAACCGCCGTATACTTTAGTGGCTTCTGGTGACATGCTCTGGGGAGAGCCACCTTTACAAGGCAGGGACATCACGTTGCCTTGGGGAGAAGAGTTGGGCATCTGTACCATGGACTGGCCGAAGGAGGGGTGGGGAGGCCCGGCTGAGATCTGGTGCTGCGTGGGGTAGTTCATAGCGTTGATCTGCGTCATGCAGCTGGCCAAGTGACCGAGAAGCCGCGTCCTGACCTCGGTGTTAACCCCCTCGCAGGTGGACAGGAACCGGGTGACTTCATTCGTGCACTCGCTGAATCCAGCTCTGTATTTCCCCAGCACGGTGGGATCAGTGTTCAAAGCAGCTGTGTGAGAAAGAGAGAACATTATAAACCACTGAGAGTAACGAGTATAATGATGACAATTTAAGTTCCAAACATGAACATTGCTCAAACTAAAAATATACATTCCAAGGCTCACCTAAATTGGCTATTACTGTGCTATCGTAGTCTATACAATTGCTACATTCAGAGACAATATGGGAGAGAGGATGTGGGCCAAGTCTGTAACCTGACTACCGCGTTCTTATCATTATCTAATCCGCAGACGGAAGTCTGGAAGAAATCATCCCGGGTATTCACCGAGCAGCTACAGCCACTTACCAGTCATTTGAGCTCTCTGGAGGTTCCGGAGATGTTTCACCGTCATCTCCAGGATGTCTGCCTTTTCAAGTTTTGAGTGTCTAGAGCTCTGTAATATGAAGAGACACATTATTAGGATTGAAGATTGTCTTATGTAAATTGCATTAGGCGTTAATGTTTTCAATAAAGTTAATATATTATTGTGATGGTAATAATTAATTTGTTATGAGAGTAATAACAGAATACTTACATCTTTTTTGAGCGCATCCAGGATAAGTGTTTTCAACTGTCCCAAGCTTTCGTTGATTCTGGCTCTTCTCCTCTTCTCCATGATAGGTTTGGATGACTAAAGAAAATAAATAAAAGAAATTGTTAGAATGGTGGGACTTGCTCAAGGTAGATGAATGGTTCATGTTTCGCTATACCAGCCCGTGCGTAATTTTGGAGTGACGGAGAGAATATCGGCATTGGTCAAATGCTTTGACCGACTACTAACCTTCCTGTGCTCGGAAGCCGTCTTGGGTTTATCAGGTGTCGTGTTCATGCTGGCTGGGGTAGCAGCAACCGGAGAGGATGAGTTTTTTTCCATCATATCGGCAGGCATCTTCTGTCCGTCTGAAATATCCCTCCCACACGTGCAACGGCAACTCGGTATTACAGTCCACTGTTGGTGGGTATTGACAAGCAGTCGGCACTTCTTCACAGTACCCTCTTATAAAATTCCAAATTCCGGAGGAACAAAATCCTTTCTGTGTGGTAGTGCACCTATGCGCGAGAGACAAGTGTCCCCAAGTGAGCGGCAGGCTGAATTATGTCACGGAGTCGAAAGATCACTGTCTGCCAACGGACGCTGCGTCTGTCTAGAATGTAAAGGCACTTCGTGTTGGTCTTATTTATATCTGGGACTGCACGCGAACGGCTCGTGTGAAACTTCCCAAACTTTCTTTCCCACAGTAACTTTCTACCAATCAGCGTGAGGGACACGCGGCCCGAGGGGAGGATGGCTCGTGGTAGGCGCTCTTCCATTGGTTGTTTGGCGTTTGAGCGGGCGGCCAATGGCGCGCGGCCGGGTTTAGGGCACAACCGGGACTGCCTTCAATCATTCCGTTTACATATTAACACTTGAGCCCCTGACTACCAGCACAGAGTGCAGGGCTGACTTGACTTGGCATGCTGATCCCCAACTTTCAGGCAATACGCACAGGAGGGGAAAATTCTACACAAGAAAATAGTGGCTATAGCACCCAATAGTACTATACAAACAATGCACTTTTCCACATAGCCTACTTGTATTATACTTCCACATACTTGTGGACTAAAAGCCAGTAAATGTGCATTTTCACAGAAAATGGAAATAGCATACCCTACATAATTTATGCAATGGTTCAAGAAACTAAATGTAGTGTTCTTAATTACAGTGTAGGCCTAATTAAGTAGGCTTGTTAGGCTATAATGTAATAACCATGTATTCTTACAGTTTATATGATTTGAAGTAAACTTGGGGAAAGAACCTGGCTTCTCCTCTTAGATTTCCCTGTGTTGCAGTAAGGCTGAGAACTACAACCTTGATCAAGTTTACACTGTGTGAGTTCAAAAATCAACTCAACTCTAACCTGTCAAGATTGGAGCAGTATTTCTTTAATGCGCCCCAACGCTGTACAAATTTGGCATTTTGACATCTGTCGGCATGCGAGCGCTATTGTGAATGTGGAGCACGTGCCAGGATGTTTTATGAGCGCAGTGGTTGAGGTTTGGCTGCCGGGCTAGGGGTGGCGGTGGTGGTTTACATTACAGGGAAGGTAAATAGCAGCTGCTGTTTTAAAAGCCTGGGAAAACCACGCCTACCGAGAGCTCGATCGGGCTTATCGGAATGCGAGCCAGAGCAGAGATATTTCTGAGTGAGAGCACACGATTAGAGCAATGCCTTGCCTGCATTGCCTTTGGTCGGACAGCAGTTAGGCTACTCATTGAATTTCAGGTCATAATTACATTTCCTTATCCTTATCAGAGAGACAGACGCAAGCTCGAGCTGTAATTTTAATGGTTAGGATAATTGCCCCCACACAGATAGTATTAACACATACATTTAGTAATTCCCAAGTTATTACACTTTAAATACAGGCTGACCATTATACAAACATAGTTAGGCTATTTGAAGTGAATATAGCCTACACTTTATCCAGTCATGGGATGTCAAGAAAAGTGTGCGCGAAGCCGGCTATAGCCTACTGAAGTTTTGAAAAGAAAAGTTTAGAAGTCCAAAATGTTTTATTATATCAGTGTCTAAAAATCATAAAGTCAATATTTTCAACATTTACACAATAATTATGTTCTGTGCCTCATGCAATAATAATAGCATACAGCTGTTAACGACAGACAGGCAGGGTTTGTGTGTGCTCTGCTCTCTCTGTCAGCCCGGGGCGTGCGCGCTCCTCAGCGGGCTCCTCTGGTTGTCTGGTGTGCGGAGTGATCTCCAGCTGCTGCAGAACCCCGCGACACGTGGCGCGCAAGCGACGGGGGAAGGCGCTGCTGCGGGATGTTGTTCGCGGCTGCCTGCAAGATCAAGAATTTGATAGGCTCAGCAGAGAGCGTTGCCTAGGAGCACTCCAGCTGTAAATTTTCACAGACACCTAAATCAAATGATACGCATAAAATTCGATACTTTCGAAAATTGAATATATGGCCACGGCGCATCCAATTTAAGCAATTATGTTTTGTGCCTAATTGCGCAAGTATTCCTTTTTGGTAGGGTTCTAAATATGATGGTGTACAATTAGTGAATAGAAATAATAACATGTCAAAACAAAGTTTATTAGTTGCATACACCAGTGGTGTAGTGGAGGCTATACGCAGGTGTACGACATACACCCACTTATTTTTCCTTGGGCATTGTATATTCACTTCTTAACCCCCACTGATATGTACCAAAGTAGTGTAGTGGAGGTATACACCTTTTCAATTAATAAGGCTGATGGAACAGATCCGAATGTTTAGCTGAAAATGTTGATAAACTATTATTTCTTCACATTTTAGGCGCAGCAATGTACAGACGGCGGTAGGCCGGCGTGAAGGTTCCAAAATGCAATTTGCGGGAAAACGCCGTTCTGAAATGTGCACTGCACATGCCAGTGGTTTCATGGACAGAGATGTAAATATTCGTTAGAAAGAGTCGGGATTTAAATATGCAACAACTATCATGGGTTGCTAATATGTCTAGGATATTGCCTTTGGCTGCTACAATGAAAGGAGGAAAAAAATGGGGGAAAAAATGGAACAGGAGAAAGCATAGCCTATGAGTAAGTCTTTATGAATATAATTGCCTCCACGTTTCTATGGTGGGATTTTGGTGATAGGCTACATTCAAGTAAGGTAAGACGTGCCTCATAATATGAAGTAAAACGTCCAGGTTTCAAACAATGAAGGAATAGAAAAAACATAGGGATGCTAATGATAGGCCTAAGCAGTGGCGATTTTAGCATGTAAATCTTGGTGGGGCAAACCAAAAAATATGTTTTGATGCATGCCAGCAAAGCCACTACACAACACAACACAACACTAAACTAAACAATACATTAATTGCACTATAATGGTGACAAACGGTGCACACAAACTGTTAGGGCCTACATAAAGCTGTCCCAACAGCAGAGCTTTCTTTTCAGCACCATGGAGTGAATCCTTACCACTGCGACACCTGGCTATCAGCAGAGCCTTGTCTGGCAGCGAAACAGTTCATTCAGCCTCATTTACTGCCTTTAAAAAAAAACATTGCTGATATGGCTGACTTGCTTAAACAAATGTGGTTAGTACTAACAATTGAGATGTACAAACTATGGCATAAGGGGACGACAAGCGGATAAGAGGCAATCCGTAATTTCGATTAAGACATTAATGAGCGAGCTAGGACGGACGTAGTCAATATAACTATTTGTTGAGCACTTTTGAAATGTACAGCAACAGAATTCATAACATGGGCCGTTCTTACAGTATTCTCCCTGTACACCAAGTCATAACCATAGGATAAATAAAGGGGGCATATAAGCAGACAATGAAAGCTCCTACAATATTCAATGATGACATTTCTCTGAAACAGGCTATAGGCTACATGTGCACCACCAAGTCAGAACAGTAGGCTAAGTTAAGAGGGGGAAAGGGACCAAATTATTAGGGTGAGGCACATGGGCTACTAACAGCTTACTACACAACATACACTTAGTATTACTTTCTTAGCTACAGTATACATATCTCCCTGGCATATTACATAATTTATGCAGCAGCATACAATACATTTTTGGACTCACCTTGTTGTGCTGTGCTCACTTGAACAGGAAGGTGGTGTGGCGGTCCTTGTGGGCAAATTTTGGCATCAAACTTTGTCATCAAAGTCTGGCATTCCCTGGATTTATGGTGCTTTCAAGACAACTGGGAACTCTGAAAAAAAACAAAGTTGAATCATGAAGTCAGTGATGTTCAGGTCAGAGCTCTAGAAAGAGGCCTGAGTTCCCGACTTGGAATTCCGAGTTGGATGACAATTCAAAACGTATTTTCCCAGTTGGAGCTAGTTTTTTTTATCGAGTTCCCAGTTATCATGAACTGACTGAAGTCTGAGATTTCCCAGTTCCGAGTTTCCAGTTGTTTTGAACGTGGCAGAAGTCATGCTGGATTGAAAGCATGGCCAATGCATTCAAACTTTTCTGCCCATGGTGTTGAATGTTTGGAAAAGAGACCCTTAAACCCAGACTTGGACCACACACCCACTCCACTGAATAGCAGGCTAGTGATTGCTTTACAACGCTTGCAGTTAGGCACTGATTCCTTCCAAACCAGTCATTGTTGAATTTGCGATTTTCAACTTGTTGTGTAATATTTATGTCCAATGGCCGATGAGCACCGATAAGTTTTATCTATAATTTCTCTTCATATGACAAGGATTGAAAAGGATTTGCCAGGAGATTGTTGACGTGATTCATGGTGATGACTGCTTGTGTAGCTAAGATTTTGAAAGTATGATGTTGACGTGATCGGTCCAATCAAAGCTACGGTAGATATAACGTGATTTGACGTCATTTTATCTGTGGCCAATGACATTTAGTCTTCTTGGATGGGCACTCCTAATGTAACTCTATGGCAGCACCCAAGGGGCTTGAATTTTCAAGCTCTCCCCGTAGATTTTGCAGTGACGTAGTGTCCCCATGAGTGACAGAATACTGAGCCAATCACGGCGCAACTAGAGAACATTACCAACCCCTACGCTCTGTATTTTCCGCTGGCTGCCCCATCACAACAGAAAGCACTGAGCTAGGCTGAAACACCTGCATTTTGGAGCTGCCTTACTCAAAGCAAAAAAGAGTTTGTATGCGGCTTTATTAACTCAATAATTATTATTTTTTACATTGTTTGCAAACTGATATGTAACACATATTATTGCCAAAATAACATGCAAAACAGGCAACACAGGCTCTACCCCACCTGCCCTGAATGATGGGTCGCCACTGGGCCAAAGGCTTTCTCAAAAACCATCTCTATTAAATGTTAACCACAGTAGCTACAAAGTAGCCTACCTGTCAGAATGATATCATGATTATATGCATCAATCCAGTAGCCATTTATTTTTCAAACGCCAACTCACATGCTACAGAAACACTGCTAACCAAACAACAGTGCTAGGTGCCTGCACACTTGAATTAAAGGGTAACTACACTAAAAAATCAACATTTCTTAGCTTTTTCCCAGACCTCAAAAGTGGTCTCCTGATGTGGTTTATGCATTGTTATGGACTTAGAACATACAGTTTGGTTGTTCTTCTGTTAAAAAAGGTGACGTTGAGAGTGACAACTTGAAAAAATTAGGAAACATCTCAAATCTGTGAATCTTTTACATTAATCTGTTTCAATGGTAGGCCTACTATTAGCCTACTTGCTCAGTACATCTTGGGTTGGCCTGACTGTGAAAGACCAATATGGGATTAATCATTTTAGGTAACTCAGAGTGTGTTTCACTGTTTCCCATACATTTTTCACACAGGGCGCCTTTCCTTCGCCGGGCGGGGCGTTTGGAAAGTTTTAGGAAAAAAAATTGAGTATACCCACTTCTCTAGGCACTACTACACCCCTGGCATACACAGACTTGCAGGCGTTATGGCAGGTACAGCGAAATGCTTGTTACTAGCTCCAATAGTACAGTAGAATGATTATCATTTAACATAAACATCTATAATATCCATAAGTTCTTCATGTCCACATAGGCTATAGCTATTGTCAACAACAATACAGGAATGTACGTCAGTAACAACTCTCCATTTGTCTTGGATGTACACCTGAGTCATTTCGTCCTGTACAATGGCACTGACAGAGTTCCAAAACAACTGTATTGATGTTAAGAACACAATAAAGTGTAGGTTCTGAAACCCTCTCTGCCTGAATTACATTCTCACGCTCATGTTGCAAGCGGTCTTGAGCGCTGAATTGAGTCAAGGAGCCCTGGGTCTTGCGGTCCCTCCCTTTTCGCAGGAGTTCAGGGCTCCCAGGAGTTCATCGGCTGCACCTGGCCGCCTCCAGTCCCATGAGTGTTACCTGCTGCGATGTGTCAACTTCACTATCACTAAATAGCTCTGGGAAAACCGTTTGAGTCACAGCCCAAATGGATGCTATTGTAAAAGCTTTGTTCTCACATGGTCATTGACGGGATGTCTTTGGCTATCAATGATATAAATATATGAACATTGAGTTAAAGGAAAATAAGGGCTATATTGATTTTACATTATTTCTAATGTACAAAGCTGTTTGTTACAACTTTATTAACTTAGTGGGTCCCCCAAACAGCCACCCATACTCGGCCCCTCCATTCTCTCTCCATCGTACCTTTCCCCCCTCACTCCCCCTTCCCTTCAGTCTCTCCAATCTCTCCTTGAATTCCCCCAATCTCTCTAATTCCCTGTATCCCCTATCTCTCTCTCTATCTCCCCCTCCTCTCTTTCCATCTCCCCTCCAGCCTCTCCTCCCTGTCTCTCCACACCTCTGTCTCCCCCTCCTCTCTCTCCCCTCTATATTCCCCTTTTTCCCTCACATCTTCTCTCTATTCCTTTTTTCTCATACACTGCTCCCTCCCTCCCTCCCTCCCTCTCTCCCATGATCGTATCTTTATTGAGGCCTCTCGACCATTGACCTCCACCTTGCAATAATGCAATCAAAGTGGTTGATTGCGGGGCTAAAGTGCGTGTGAAAGTGGGAGATATTGCGCTCACAAACAATCTGGCCCGCTATCACAGACAGCTCATGCTTTAATGTGTAAGCCATTGGTGAGCAGTGGTAGCGTCTGCTAACAAGCCCTGGTGATAGGAGCGGGGGGGTGGGGGGTAGAGGTAACACTAGGCTACACATTGGTGGTGGATGGGAGAGTTACTCCCATACAGTACCATAATGTAAAACGCTCTGAGAACTTTGAGAAAAGTGCTGTGTGTGTGTGTGTGTGTGTTTGTTTGTTATCAGTGGGAGTGGAGTAGGACCTGTGCTTGGCTGCTGTGAGCGAGGGAGCCAAGGCTGAGAGTGAGAGAGAGCGAGTGAGAGAGAGAGAGGGGGATCAAAGCAGGGACTGAAAGGAGAGAAGAACTGAGAGATCCTTCAAGCACAGAGAACATTCAGGGAGGAGAGGAGAGAGGAACGAGAAGAGAAGGGGTTTGGAGGCTCTCCAGATACAGACATCGCCCACCTCGCCTCTCACTGTAGCACTAAGGAACACACACCACAGCACCAGTAGAGGAAAAAGCTGAGGCCCTGAAGGGGCCTGGGAGCAAGGAAAATGGTAAGCAGTGATTCACTCACACACGCACACACGCACACACACACACACACAAACACACACACACACAGAGACACAGAGATCAGTGCAGGTCATCGTCAGCCCAGCAGACATGGGCGCTAGCACGGTGTGTTTGGCTGGCTAAGAGAGAGAAGCGTTTTCGTTGAATGCCCCATGCGCATGCTGGGCTGTGTGGACTGGAGCCTCTCCTGGCTGCTGCACTCTCTCGCTTCTGAGGCTGGGGAGCACCTTTTGCCTTCAGGGATCTATCCTTCCTTCTCTCCATCCCTCCTTCCCTCTCTCTCTGATGCCTCTCGGAGCAGGGCCTGTATTTGCATGTGAGGGGGAGGCTGCAGCGACTAGGGTCAGGGTTCAGGGTGAGTAAAACAGTGTGTGTGTGTTATAGTTGGTTGGGGAGAGGCTCTGGTGAGTTGGGCCGGTCTGTGGGTTTGCTCCGCTCTGCTCGCCTGCCTGCCTGCCTGCTTATAGGGCCTAAGGGGAGGATTGGGAATACTAGACTACCACTGGTAAGAAAGCCAAATGCAAATGTGGAGTAATCAGGATGACTGTTATCTCTCCTGATATATTATCACCATCAAACTGTGAAATGGACGTTGGATTAGATATACAGTCAATCCATTGCTATCAATGTATACAGTAGGTGTTACTATAAGGGTATTGATCCATTGGTATCAAGATATACATTTTTCTTTAGGGGATCAACTTGGTCTGTTGGTACCAGTGGAAAAGATGGATCCTGAAAGATGGATCAAGCTTTCCAAGTGCCATGTAGGATAATTACGTTTTCTCCACATAAACATCAAGACTGTGTCCCAAATGACACCCTATTCCCTATAGGCCCGAGTCAAAAGTAGTCCACTATATACGTAACAGGGTTCTATTTGGGACACATTCTTTGACAATGCTCATCCCTCTCGTCTGCTGTATATCCATTTAATCATCTACAGCGTCACCTAAAGAAACCTAATGTGAGAAACTATTTTCTGGAGTATCACAGCAGAGGTGTTGCTTGTTTATGGTGAGAGGAGCGCTAGCTAGCTGGGCGCATTTGAATCACAGGTGCATAAACCCTCTCAGTTTCCTGCTTGTTTATGGTGAGAGGAGCGCTAGCTATGCGCATTTGAATCACAGGTGCATAAACCCTCTCAGTTTCCTCCTCAAGAGGCCCGCTTTGTTGACGGTAGATAAGAGGTGAGCCACACTGTCCGCTCTTTCAACTGACAGGCAAAATTCCGTGGCAATCGTTATCGCTAATAGGGCCCGGTTTAGTGAACAAACACACTATAGTATCGATGAGGATCTATCTCATTCAGCACCATTCAGCCCCATGAAGGACCTGTATTTTGTAATGACATCGATCAATGAAATCATGCAAGATAATCGATCTCTGATCACTACTTTTGAATGTGTTTAAATACATTCCTGACAGAAGCTCTTAAGCTGTTATAAGCTGTTATAAAGAAGTAGTCCTAATGCATCCTTATTGAAATCAAAGTCAGTTCTGAGGCCCAGCGATGGCCCATCAGCACACAGTTCTCTTGATGGGCACTTTCCTAACCTAACCCCATTGCTCCCTTTCCATCCCTGTAAATCGTAGGCCAGAGACCAGACCAGACCAGGCAGAGTGCTCTCTCTCTCTTGCCCTCTAAATGAAGCCTGGTGGGAGGCCCTGGACGGGGGCCATGTCTCTCTCTCTAGTACCCTCCTCTTCTACCTGGGCCAAGACCAGCCATATCAGGCATGGGCCTCAGGATTACACCCCCAGAGCATTAGCCTCCTTCCTGGAGAAATGTGAAACCCCCCCCCGCCTCCCTCCCTCTCTCCCTCCAACCCCTCCATCCAGGCCTCCTGCTCACCCCCTCTCGTTCCACCTTTCCCGTGGGAGTTTGCAAAGCCAGGATAACCTTGAGACCTCAGCTGGTCCGCTGCCAGAAACATTAAAGAAACTCACCCCCCTTCCCCCCCTCACCTCAGCCCCCCCCCCCCCCCCCCCCCCCCACCCCCCACCTCCCCAAAGCCCTCCTCCCTCCTCATCACCAGTACATTATTCAATTTTTTCCTTGATTCCCCCCCCCCCATCGCTTTCCCTCAGTTTTGTTCCTTTTTCTATTTTTTTCCTTCTTCTCTCAATTTAGCCTCTCAATTATCAGGCCCGAAATAAACACCTAATTTGAAAAGTGGAAATCAAACTGTCCCCACGGGAGGGTTGACTGACGTTGATTGCAAACTAGCTGTTATGGTGGCGGGCTGCACTTTGTGTGGCTTTTGTCTCTTGCTCTCGCTTTCTCCATTTTTTCTCGGCGGCTTCACGCCTGTCATATTCCTTTAGTTGCTGGAAAGGTCAAGTGGTTGCTGCCTGCGAGATCTGAGGCGCTGGGAAGAGACTCGGAACCCTCCTGCATAATGGCAACAATGCTCCTTGAACCCCCCCCCCCCCCACGCCCCTCTATACCCGGCTTCTTCACAGGAATGTGTTTATCCCGTTTGTTTGCGCCCCCCTTTCAAGTCTCCAGCTCCTCCACGTTGATGGGTTTTCAACACGCGGTGCAGTGATGCCAAGTGGATCCCACTCAGATAGTGTTTGTGTGTGTGTTGCTCCCATTAGAAGAATATGTTAAATAAGTGTATACAGCAGATTTAAATGAAAATGTAAAGATAAGTGAGGATATTCAGAAAGGGAGGATTGAGAGAGAGAGGGGAGAGAAAATGTGTATTCAAATGTTACTGAAGTGTGAACACGCCAAGTAAATATAATTTCAACAATGCAACAGAATCCTACACCGAGCCATGTCCATTTTGTAATGGTTCTATTGAGAAGTTCAAAAGTCAGGCTTTCATGTCACCCTCGAATTACAGGTTAGAAAGTGAGCCGAGTTAATCAACCATGATTCCTCCTGTTGTTATGTTTACGGTCAGTTTGTCTCCCATTACCCAGAAACCCCAGGGTGGTTCTCATGACATCACAATCTGGTCCTGAGAGGCCAGACTGCTGGATACCCTTTGAGACTTGAACCATTCACTCACACATAAACACATAAACACACACACATAAACACACACACACACACATTTTCTCTCTCTCTCTCTCTCTCACACGCACGCGCACACACACACACACACACACACACACACACACACACACACACACACACACACAGACACACACACACACGCACACGCACACACACACACAGACACACACACACATACACAGACACACACAAACACGCACACGCACACACACACACATACACAGACACACACAAACACACACACACACACACGACCTCATCCCTTCCACATTCCGCACCAGGTTTCACCTTGCTGGCCCCTGACAGAAGTCTCTCCCCCATGGCCATGTTAACCCTATCTGCCCCTCTCTCTCCTCTCTGTCCCACCCCACCCAGCCCCATTATTCCTCAGTCAACATGGCAGGCCTGTCAGATAACTCCCGAGTGGCGCAGTGGTCTAAGGCACTGCATCGCAGTGCTAGCTGTGCCACTAGAGATCCTGGTTCGTATCCAGGCTCTGCTGTAGCCAGCCGCAACCGGGAGACCAATGGGGCGGTGCACAAGTCGTCCAGGGTAGGGGAGGGAATGGCCGGCAGGGAGGTAGCTCAGTTGGTAGAGCATGGCGTTTGCAATGCCAGGGTTGTGGGTTCGATTCCCACGGGGGGCCAGTATGAAAATAAAAAAGAATAATGTATGCACTAACTGTAAGTCGCTCTGGATAAGAGCGTCTGCTAAATTACGTAAATAACAGCATCAGCTTTCAGCCAGGAGACAAGCTAACCAAGGCTGCATCCCAAATGGCACCCTATTCCCTATACAGTGCACTACTTTTGACCATCCCTATGGGCCCTGGTAAAAAGTACTGTACTATAAAGTGAATAGGGTGCAAACAGACGTAGCCCATAACTGTCAGACCCATTTAGATTCTCCAGCATTAAGCCTTCTGGCTACAGTCTTGATACTGGCTGGTTTCAGCCAACTGGTTTCACTTCTCCACCCACTTAGCCCAGAACAACACAATGACCAATGGGAAGAAGCATTATAGATAGGCCATTGACTCTTAACAAGAACCCCAGGTTTGGGGTTTGGAGTCAGGTGTGGTGACCTCAGATTCTCAGGTTAAAATAAATGTTTTTTCTCTGTATAAAAAAATATTTTGCTAACACACAAAAAAAACCTGTAACCATAACAAAAGAACTTGCTACTGTAGGCTTCATTCTTAATTTTGCTCAATATAGTGTTACTTTTATGTTTATTGGCTGTGTCTCCTATCACACGGATCTAATGATCCTTTTATCCTTTGTTAGTGGTGGAGTATTGTAGCTTACTTCACAAGCAGAAATCACGTTAGTCTATGGGCTGAACTTGTCGACAATGTTTGAATATACTTAAAAAGGTTCCATACCATCAACAAAAGTATTCATACCCCTTGGATTTCTTCACATTTTATTGTGTTACAAAGTGGGATTAAAATTGATTTAATTGTAATTTATTTTGTCAACAATCTACACAAAATACTCTGTCAAAGTGGATTTTATTAAAGATTTAAAAAAAAAAGATTAATAGAAATTAAATATAAAATATAGTCGTTGCATAAGTATTCAGCTCCCTGAGTCAATGCATGTTAGAAACACTTTTGGCAGTGATTAAAGCTGTGAGTCTTCTTGGGTAAGTCTCTAAGAGATTTACACACCTGGATTGTGCAATATTAGCCCATTAGTCTTTACATAATTCTTCAAGCTCTGTCAAGATGTTTGGGATTGTCACGTCTACTCCCGCTCCTCCCCTTCGGTTCAAGCCCTCGATAATCGGCCATTAGGTTCCGGGACCATCACACACATCACCAAACCACTTACCCTCACCGTGGAGTACATCCATCAGGAGAACAGTCCCTTCTTCATCACTAGTGCACCAGC
The DNA here is from genome assembly GCF_964263955.1 of Coregonus lavaretus. Classification (NCBI taxonomy): domain Eukaryota; kingdom Metazoa; phylum Chordata; class Actinopteri; order Salmoniformes; family Salmonidae; genus Coregonus; species Coregonus lavaretus. The sequence goes on along the minus strand of NC_139993.1, from coordinate 25,951,241 downwards.
TCACAAGATCATCCTCGGCCTCCCTTGGCTTCAACGCCAAAACCCCACCATCTCATGGTCGAGGATGAAAATCATGCAGGGCACCCGAATGCCGGAGGACCTGCTTTCCTGTCCCCTGTGGTTCCACGTCGGTTGAGAGTCCTGTGGTTGCCCTTCAGCCCAACATCCTGGAGGTATACCAGGACCTGTGGGAGGTATTTTCCAAAACCTGTGCCACCTGTCTCCCTCCTCATCACCCCTGGGACTGTGCCATCGACCTGCTTGCAGGCTCTGCATCCCCATGCAGACGCATCTACCCTCTGTCGGTGGCTGAAACCAAGGCCAAGGCCAAGAAGGATGGAGGGTTACGCCCGTGTATTGATTACAGAGGACTCAATGAGATCACCACCATGTACCGTTACCCTCTCCCGTTGGTGCCGGCAGCCATCGAATAGCTCTGCAGGGCCCGGTTCTATACCAAATTGGACCTGCGGAATGCATACAATCTCATCCGCATCCGGGAGGGGGATGAATGGAAGACAGATTTAGCACAATTTCTGGTCACTACGAGTACTTGGTGATGCCATTTGGCTTAGCCAAAGCTCCGTCAGTGTTCCGGGACATGCTCAGATGCCAGGTGGTCGTGTATATCAATGACATCCTGGTCTACTCGGCTCCAGGTAGTCCTGGAACCCCTCCTGGCTAACCAACTGTTTGTCAAGGCTGAGAAGTGCCAGTTTCATCAGGAGGCTGTCTCCTTCCTAGGCTACCAAATCAGCGCACAAGGAGTGAAGATGGACGTCAAGAAGGTAGATGCGGTCAGGTCATGGCCAGTCCCAACCACCATAAAGGGGTTACAATGGTTTTTGGGGTTTGCCAACTTCTACCGCCATTTCATCAGGAACTTTAGCTCCATCGCCGCTCCTCTCACCTCTCTCCTCAAGGGTGGTCCCCGTAGGTTGGTGTGGAGTCCAGCAGCTGACGAGGCCTTCCGCCTACTGAAGGGACGTTTCACCTCTGCCCCATTGCTCAAACAGCCAGATCCCACGATACCCTTTGTGGTGGAGGTGAACGCTTCAGAGGTGGACATGGGGGCAGTTCTGCGTATTACTCTAAGAAATTGTCCCCTGCAGAGAGGAATTACAACGTCAGCAATTGAGAGCTCCTGGCGGTGAAGTTGGCATTAGAGGAGTGGAGACACTGGCTGGAGGGCACCAAGGACCCATTCGTCATCCTCACCGACCATCGGAACCTGGAGTACATACGGACAGCGAGGAGACTGAATCTGCGCCAAACAAGGTGGGCCCTTTTCTTTACAAGATTTGACTTCACGCTGACCTATCACCCAGGTTCAAAGAACACGAAAGCCGATGCCCTGTCCCGTCTCTACGATTCGGGAAAGGAGCCTGTCCAGAGTGCACCCATAATCCCTTCCTCTCAAGTCGTAGCCCCTGTGGTCTGGGACGTAGAATTGGACATTCGCCAGGCTCTGGAGAGGGAGCCCGCACCCACTACCTGTCCTCCTGAGCGCATCTACAGTTGAAGTTGGAAGTTTACATACACCTTAGCCAAATACATTTAAACTCAGTTTTTCACAATTCCTGACATTTAATCCTAGTAATAATTCCCTGTCTTAGGTCAGTTAGGATCACCACTTTATTTTAAGAATGTGAAATGTCAGAATAATAGTAGAGAGAGTGATTTATTTCAGCTTTTATTTATTTCACCACATTCCCAGTGGGTCAGAAGTTTGCATACACTCTATTTGTATTTGGCAGCATTGCCTTTAAATTGTTTAACTTGGGTCAAACGTTTCGGGTAGTCTTCCATAAGCTTCCCACAATAAGTTGGGTGAATTTTGGCCCATTCCTCCTGACAGAGCTGGTGTAACTGAGTCAGGTTTGTAGGCCTCCTTGCTCGCACATGCTTTTTCAGTTCTGCCCACACATTTTCTATAGGATTGAGGTCAGGGCTTTGTGATGGCCACTCCAATACCTTGACTTTGTTGTCCTTAAGCCATTTTGCCACAACTTTGGAAGTATGCTGGGGGTCATTGTCCATTTGGAAGACCCATTTGCGACCAAGCATGAACTTCCTGACTGATGTCTTGAGATGTTGCTTCAATATGTCCACATAATCTTCCTTCCTCATGATGCAATCTATTTTGTGAGGTGCACCAGTACCTCCTGCAGGAAAGCATTCCCCGTCATTCACGGTTGGGATGGTGTTCTTCGGCTTGCAAGCCGTCCACTTTTTCTTCCAAACATAATGATGGTCATTATGGCCAAACAGTTCTATTTTTGTTTCATCAGACCAGAGGACATTTCTCCAAAAAGTACGATCTTTGTCCCCATGTGCAGTTGCAAACCGTAGTCTGACTTTTTTATGGTGGTTTTGGAGCAGTGGCTTCTTCCTTGCTGAGCGGCCTTTCAGGTTATGTCGATATAGAACTCGTTTTACTGTGGATATAGATACTTTTGTACCTGTTTCCTTCAGCGTCTTCACAAGGTCCCTTGCTGTTAATCTGGGATTGATTTGCATTTTTCCACACCAAAGTACGTTCATGTCTAGGAGACAGAACGCATCTCCTTCCTGAGCGGTATGACGGCTGCCTGGTCCCATGGTGTTTATACTTGCGTACTATTGTTTGTACAGATGAATGTGGTACCTTCAGGCGTTTGGAAATTGCTCTCAAGGATGAACCAGACTTGTGGAGGTCTACAAATTATTTTCTGAGGTCTTGGCTGATTTCTTTTGATTTTCCCATGATGTCAAGCAAAGATGCACTGAGTTTGAAGGTAGGCCTTGAAATACATCCACAGGTACACCTCCAATTGACTCAAATGATGTCAATTAGCCTATCAGAAGCTTCTAAAGACATTACATCATTTTCTGGAATTTTCCAAGCTGTTTAAAGGCACAGTCAACTTAGTGTATGTAAACCTCTGACCCACTGGAATTGTGATACAGTGAATTATAAGTGAAATAATCTGTCTGTAAACAATTGTTGGAAAAATTACTTGTGTCATGCACAAAGTAGACTTGCCAAAACTATAGTTTGTTAACATGACATTTGTGGAGTGGTTGAAAAACTAGTTTTAATGACTCAACCTAAGTGTATGTAAACTTCCGACTTCAACTGTATGTTCCCACGGGCATAAGGGATCGGCTGCTGACCTGGGCGCACACAGCTGTCATTGCTGGACATCCAGGTATTGCTTGTACTACTCAATCTATCTCCGAGAAGTATTGGTGGCCTACCTTGGCGAAGGACGTTATTTGCTACGTCAACTCCAGTTCCGTATGTGCTCAAACCAAATCCCCCCGGCACGCTCCAGCAGGGAAACTCCTTCCCGTGCCTCAGTGTCCCTGGTCTCATCTATCCATTGACTTTGACACTGATCTCTCCTCGTCTGACGGTTTCACCACCATTTTGGTGGTTGTGGATAGATTTTCATCCCTCTCTCTGGTCTCCCTACTGCTCTCCAGGTCGCTGAGGCACTATTCCAGCAGGTCTTCCGGCATGATGACCTTCCGGAGGACATTGTCTCTGACCGTGGCCCCCAATTCACATCACGGGTATGGAGAGCCTTTATGGAGAAGCTCTGGGTCACGGTCAGCCTCACTTCCGGGTATAGGCCTCAGTCTAAGGGGCAGGTGGAGAGGATGACCAGGAGCTGGGGAGGTTCCTGAGGAGTCACTGCCAGGACCGGCAGGGAGAGTGGGCCCGATTCCTTCCATGGGCGGAGTACGCCAATAATTCGTTACGTCACTCCTCCACCGGGCTGACTCCCTTCCAGTGTGTTCTGGGTTTTTAGATCATGGCTAGACAGCAATTTCAAGTATTGCCATAGATTTTAAGCAGATTTAAGTCAAAACTGTAACTTGGCCACAGGAACATTCACTGTCTTCTTGGTAAGCAACTCCAGTGTAGATTTGGCCTTGTGTTGTAGGTTATTGTACTGCTGAAAGATGAGTTCCTCTGCCAGTGTCTGAAGTAAAGTAGGTTTTTCTCTAGGATTTTGCCTGTGCTTAGCTCCATCCCATTTATTTTTATCCTGAAAAACTCCCCAGTATTTGCCGATGTCAAGCATACCCATGCCATGATGCAGCCACAACCATGTTTGAAAATAAGGAGGCAGTTACTCAGTGATGTGTTGTGTTTTCCCCAAACATAAGGCTTTGCATTTCGGCCAAAAAGTGTATTTCTAGGCCGCATCTTTTTTTCTTCAGTATTACTTTAGTGCATTGTTGCATACAAGAAGCATGTTTTGGATTATTTTGATTCTGTATTTATATTCTTCTTTTCCCTCTGTCATTTAAGTCATTATTGTGGAGTCACTACAATGTTGATGATCCATCCTCAGTTTTTTCCCATCACAGCCATTGAATAATAATAATAATAATATGCCATTTAGCAGACGCTTTTATCCAAAGCGACTTACAGTCATGCGTGCATACAGTTTTGTGTATGGGTGGTCCCGGGGATCGAACCCACTACCCTGGCGTTACAAGCGCCGTGCTCTACCCGCTGAGCTACAGAGGACCACCAATTGAAATCTGTAACTGTTTTAAAATCCCCAATGGTCTCATGGTAACATCCCTGAGCAGTTTCATTCCTGTCCTGCAGCTCAGTTCAGAAGGACGACTGTATCTTTGATGTGTCTGGGTGGATTAACACATAATCAGCATCATAATTATTAACTTGACCATGTTTAAAGAGTTACTCCAATGTCTGATTTGTTATTGTTACCCATCTATCAATCACTGCCCTTCTTTATGAGGCTTTTGAAAAGCTCCCTGGTCTTTGTAGTTGAATCTGTACTTGAAATTCAATACTTGACTTGTATGGGGGACAGAGGAAGGGTTAGTCATTATTTCACACAGAGTGAGTCCATGTAACTTATTATGTGATTTGTTAAGCCAAATTTTACTCCTGAACTAATTTAGGCTTGCCTGAACAAGGGGGTGAATACTTATGCAACAATTATACTTTACATTACATTTTAGTCATTTAGCAGACGCTCTTATCCAGAGCGACTTACAGTTAGTGCATACATTATTATTATTTTTATTTTTTTCATACCCCCTGTGGGAATCGAACCCACAACCCTGGCGTTGCAAACGCCATGCTCTATTAACTGAGCTACATCCCTGCCGGCCATTCCCTCCCCTACCCTGGACGACGCTGGGCCAATTGCACGCCGCCCCATGGGTCTCCCGGTCGCGGCCGGCTACGACAGAGCCTGGATTCGAACCAGGATCTCTAGTGGCACAGCTAGCACTGCGCTGCAGTGCCTTAGACCACTGCGCCACTCGGGAGACTTTAGTTATCAAATGTGTATTAATCTTTAAAAAATGATATCATTTTTCTTCCACTTTGATGTTAGAGTAGTGGCCTGAGGGCACACACTTAATGTGTTGTGAAAAGTGCTATGAAATGTATTTTGTCATAGTAATGTAATATTTTTTTTTGTATATAACCGCCTTAATGTTGCTTGACCCCAGGAAGAGTATCTGCTGCCTTGGCAGCAGCTAATGGGGATCCTTATTAAATACAAAATTACAGAGTATTTGTAGTAGATTGTTGACAAAAAAAATACAATTAAATCAATTTTAATCCCACTTTGTAACACAATAAAATATAAAGAAATCCAAGGGGAATGAATACTTTTGCAAGGCACTGTAAACTACTAAGACACAAGCCTGGGAGGCTTGCATTAAAAAACACCTCCACTGTTAAAACAAGGAGAGGAGCTGCTCTGTCTTAAAATTCCTAGATATCTCTGTGGACACGGGTACTGCCTGTCCATGCTCTCCTTTAGCTAGTAAAAGGATCTTCCTCCTGTTGTTAATGTAGCTATTCCACCTCGAGCGCAACTAGCGCTAGTCGCATAGATGTGTGAGGTGAGGTGTCTGTTTTGTTAGTTCAACCTCTTTCAGGTGTATCAAAGGTGGGGACTTCATTCTTTGGTCTTGTGTTGCACTAGCCAGTGAGAACTAGAGCAAACGTTCTACCTAGCCCTAGACTGACTGAGACAAATGCTAAATCGATTCCCAAATGACCCCTAGACCCGACCCTGTTAGCACTGGCATAAATCAGAAAGAAATCCTAACCTTAACTATTAGAGGGGAAAATGCAAAACTAACCCAAGATCAGCAACTATGGGCAACTTTACCCTACACCCTATGACCTGGAGCAAGGTGGCTTAACCAGGGGTGAAAGTTGGTTTAATTCCTTACCGGTACGGGACTCCCTAAAAAAATATTCTAGGCTAGGTGTAATCATAGAATTACATATAGAATCCTTATTAATTTCATATGATCTCTGTGGGTTGAGTAGATCTAGTAAAGCTTTGTCATATAACTTTTAACATCTATTACCGTTTAATGAGGCATTAACACAACCAGTCATGATGTTTTTATCTGATTGTCAAACAATCACTTCAAAAAAGTGGTCCTGTAGGCTATCCGCGCTCACAAAATAATTCCAGTATTTATTTTTTGTCACATACACGTATCGGTGCAGTTGAAATGTGTTGTTTTACAGGGTCAGCCATAGTATTACGGCACCCCTGGAGCAAATTCGGGTTAAGTGCCTTGCTTAAGGGCACATCAACAGATTTTTTACCTTGTCGGCTTGGGTATTTGACCTTTGGGTTACTGGCCCAACGCTCTAACCACTAGTCTACCTGCCGCCCCTGCACTGTTTACCTGCAATTTGATGAATGGAAAGAGACATCTGTTACAAAACACCTAAACGTGTATTGTAGGCCTAATGACATTCTACACTTGTAGCCTGTCCGCGCGTGTCTTGGTATTAGCCACTCAAGTCCGCCTTAGGAAAATGGAAGTGTTCTCCTCAAACCACAACGCAATTTGGAGCGTATACCACCCATTTTTCATGTAGCTGGCATGCGGTAATGTTAAATAATGGTGTAATAACCTGTAGTTTTCTTGGTATTTTTTGTTAATTATTGTGATAGGCTCACATTTTACTGGTACAGCGTATTTTGCTGGGACGCAGTACCCGACCGGCTTACTTTCACCCCTGGGCTTAACGGGATTAATTAAACAGACTCCTAACAGACCTAACATATCCATTATGGATAACAACATCTGTCAAATGAGCCACTTCAGTGGCTGCACTGCTGATAAGAGGAGGGCTGTTATCCGTTATCTCCAAAAGCTCATCAATAGGTCCTTGTCCCAAACAGATCAGGGACCTTTGATGGGGTGGAGGTGGACTGGCGGTGGCCTCTGGGCACGTGTGACTTGTTGGCCTTGGGTCACCATGTGGGAGTGAGAGAGAGGGAAGCACAGGGACAGGACTCATTAGAATGGTGAATTATAAATCAAACCCGAGATCCCTACAACCTAGACCAGTGGTACTCAAGTATTATTTGAGAAGATCCGGTCACACAAATTTCCTAGGTGGCAAAGGTCCGGATGGATAGTGTAATTTATCAGCATAGAAACAAAACCCCACCTCGCAGGCAAGCCTAAACTGTTCACACCCCTGTTGTTGGTGGATATATACAGTGGGGGAAAAAAGTATTTAGTCAGCCACCAATTGTGCAAGTTCTCCCACTTAAAAAGATGAGAGAGGCCTGTAATTTTCATCATAGGTACACGTCAACTATGACAGACAAAATGAGAAGAAAAAAAATCCAGAAATTCACATTGTAGGATTTTTAATGAATTTATTTGCAAATTATGGTGGAAAATAAGTATTTGGTCAATAACAAAAGTTTCTCAATACTTTGTTATATACCCTTTGTTGGCAATGACACAGGTCAAACGTTTTCTGTAAGTCTTCACAAGGTTTTCACACACTGTTGCTGGTATTTTGGCCCATTCCTCCATGCAGATCTCCTCTAGAGCAGTGATGTTTTGGGGCTGTCGCTGGGCAACACGGACTTTCAACTCCCTCCAAAGATTTTCTATGGGGTTGAGATCTGGAGACTGGCTAGGCCACTCCAGGACCTTGAAATGCTTCTTACGAAGCCACTCCTTCGTTGCCCGGGCGGTGTGTTTGGGATCATTGTCATGCTGAAAGACCCAGCCACGTTTCATCTTCAATGGCCTTGCTGATGGAAGGAGGTTTTCACTCAAAATCTCACGATACATGGCCCCATTCATTCTTTCCTTTACACGGATCAGTCGTCCTGGTCCCTTTGCAGAAAAACAGCCCCAAAGCATGATGTTTCCACCCCCATGCTTCACAGTAGGTATGGTGTTCTTTGGATGCAACTCAGTATTCTTTGTCCTCCAAACACGACAAGTTGAGTTTTTACCAAAAAGTTCTATTTTGGTTTCATCTGACCATATGACATTCTCCCAATCCTCTTCTGGATCATCCAAATGCACTCTAGCAAACTTCAGACGGGCCTGGACATGTACTGGCTTAGCAGGGGGACACGTCTGGCACTGCAGGATTTGAGTCCCTGGTGGCGTAGTGTGTTACTGATGGTAGGCTTTGTTACTTTGGTCCCAGCTCTCTGCAGGTCATTCACTAGGTCCCCCCGTGTGGTTCTGGGATTTTTGCTCACCGTTCTTGTGATCATTTTGACCCCACGGGGTGAGATCTTGCATGGAGCCCCAGATCGAGGGAGATTATCAGTGGTCTTGTATGTCTTCCATTTCCTAATAATTGCTCCCACAGTTGATTTTTTAAAACAAAGCTGCTTACCTATTGCAGATTCAGTCTTCCCAGCCTGGTGCAGGTCTACAATTTTGTTTCTGGTGTCCTTTGACAGCTCTTTGGTCTTGGCCATAGTGGAGTTTGGAGTGTGACTGTTTGAGGTTGTGGACAGGTGTCTTTTATACTGATAACAAGTTCAAACAGGTGCCATTAATACAGGTAATGAGTGGAGGACAGAGGAGCCTCTTAAAGAAGAAGTTACAGGTCTGTGAGAGCCAGAAATCTTGCTTGTTTGTAGGTGACCAAATACTTATTTTCCACCATAATTTGCAAATAAATTCATTAAAAATCCTACAATGTGATTTTCTGGAGAAAAAAAATCTCAATTTGTCTGTCATAGTTGACGTGTACCTATGATGAAAATTACAGGCCTCTCTCATCTTTTTAAGTGGGAGAACTTGCACAATTGGTGGCTGACTAAATACTTTTTTCCCCCACTGTATATATTTTTTCAAGCTAATTTCCAGCAATTCTACACATTTTGCATGGGGCAGATAATTTGTTTGTTGCTTTAAAGCAAATTTCCTGCAATTCTACACATTTTACCAAGTCTTATGTGTGTTTATATGACACCAGGGGTTGAAGCCCGACCGAGTTCCAAAACAAACAAAACAATTCTGGGTCCGGATATGGACCGGGGTCCACCAGGTGAGTATGGGGGCCCTAGACACTTATTGATGGCCCTTCATAGACCAGAGAGCATTTAGAGCAATATGATCATAAAGTAACTCCATTTAGCCCTCTGGTAGGCTAGGTGGAATTGTTGCCATATTGATAAGACACATATTCAGTTCTTCCAGATCTACGAGGAGGCATCAAGAATGGGTGACCGGGGTAGTTCTGAATCGACCCCTAACCATAACCCCTACGCACTTGTGGAGCTCCGGAGAGTTTCCCATTTTCCCTCTCCTAAACCCTCTCCCTATGCCCTGTGTCCCTACTCCCTATCCCCCCACACTCTCCCCCTGAGGAAGGCGCAGGACGGGCATCCCCACTCCCTCGTAGCCGCCAGTCATGCTTGGCAGGAAGTGAAGAGCCAGTCAGACAGGATTTAGCTGTGGCTAGCTATTCCGTACATAGGGCTCTGGTCAAAATGAAGTGCACTATGGGCCCCAGATCAAAAGTAGTGCACTGTGTAGGGAATAGGGTGCCATTTGGGACGTAGCCTTAGTGATTCAGTGGCCTATTAAAGCGCAGCAGCTACTGGGAGAGATTTGCAGGAGCTTATTGGGAGGAGAAGTACAACAGGGTCGATTTTCCCACACATCGGCCAATTACTCCCCAGAGAGAGAGAGAGAGAGAGAGAGAGAGAGAGAGAGAGAGAGAGAGAGAGAGAGAGAGAGAGAGAGAGAGAGAGAGGAGAGAGAGAGAGAGAGAGAGAGAGAGAGAGAGAGAGAGAGAGAGAGAGAGAGAGAGAGAGAGAAAGCCTAATCCATGCCTGCATTCATCCACCCAGCCCCAACCCCAGACCCAGCTCTCCGTCCCAGCCCTAAGTAGCAGCCAAACCCATCCCTCAGTCCAGTCTCTGCCCCAACCCTAAACCCAACCCCACCTCCAGCCACTGCCCTGGAAGACAGAAGTCTCTCCACATTCTGCTCCCCTCCCTCCCTCCCTTCTTCTAGCCCTCCCTCCCCCAACTTTTTTCTTCAACTTAGTAACTTTAATTGTCCTGGGAAAGTCATGGTTGGCCCGCGGGGCACAAAGCACCAGTTTATAATTAATGTTACAGAGGGGGGATTACTGGACACGCTGGGCAGCCTGACGTGAGAGACTGTGACAGAGATTGTGTGTGATCTTCCTGCCTGATCCGGAGCGAGAGAGCGTGTGATTGTGGGTGCGCTGCCTTATCTTCTTGATCTATGGGGAAATGTTCTGCACAGGCTAATTTTCTGCCATCACCACTCAGGGCATCTGCATTGACTACCTACCGCACACCTGTCTGTCTATCTCTCCCTCTCTCTCACACACACACACACACACACACACACACACACACACACACACACACACACACACACACACACACACACACACACACACACACACACACACACACACACACACACACACACACACACACACACACACACACACACACACACACACACACACACACACACACACACACACACACAATCTTGAGCTCTTTGAAAATCCATTTAAAGCTAGAGTCCTTAATTGCTACATGCATTTTTTGACTTATTGATTCTTGAAGAATATAACTTATAAATGCCTCATGAGCTTAGTTCAACTGTCGTACCCCATCAGAACCCAAAATATAAGCTTTTTTTACTCCAATGTTTGTAAACAATGTAAATGTAAACAAACACTATATCCTCAAAACATGGTTAAAACAAAAATATAAACGCAGCATGCAACAATTATTAAGATTTTACTGAGTTACAGTTCATAGAAGGAAATCAGTCAATTAATATAAATTCATAAGGCCATCATTTATGTATTTCACATGACTGGTCAGGGGCCCAGCCTCTGAATGGAAAAACCCATTCTGATTGGCTGGGCCTGGCTCCCCAGTAGGTGGGTTTGGCTCCCAAGTGGGTGGGCCTATGCCCTCCCAGTCCCACCCATGGCTGTGCCCCTGCCCAGTCATAATTTATGTATTTCACATGACTGGGCAGGGGCACAGCCATGGGTGGGCCTGGGCGGGCATAGGCCCACCCACTTGGGAGCCAAGCCCACCTACTGGGGAGCCAGGCCCAGCCAATCAGAATGGGTTTTTCCCCACAAAAGGGCTTTATTACAGACATAAATATCATTTTGTTCAGTATAGAATGTTGATATCATGGCTGGTCAGTCCTTGCATCCATAGCTCTGTCTACACTAAAAAAAGGTGTTATCTAGAAACTTAAAGGGTTCTTCGGCTGTCCTCATGTAGAACCCTCTGTGGAAAGGTTCTACATGGACCTCAGAGGGGCTCTACCTGGAACCAAAAGGGTTCTAACTGGAACCAAAAAGGGTTCTCCTACGAGGATAGCCAAAGAACCCTTTTGGAACCCTTTATTTCTGAGTGTATGAATTTGAGAGTGTTGACATTTCTCTAGGCCCATCCCTCAGTTTTTTTTAACCAAAACAGAGACAGGGTGGCTGCTTTGTTATTGGTTCAATCAATGATTCTAGCTTTAAATGTGGGAAATAGGTTACATACTGCAGTGTGTTGTTGTTGATGAAAACTCTGTTATCCATAAGGGTTGTTTGATTTGAGTGGATCCACCCGGTAAACTGAGCCCACTGTCTTGTATGAAAAATGTATGCACTCACTAACTGTAAGTCGCTCTGGATAAGAGCGTCTGCTAAATGACTAAAATGTAAATGTAAAATGTCTTCCCTCTCTTGGGGCTGGCAGTAACCAGGGGAGGGGGGTGGGACTGGAACTCCAACCAGGCCAGGTGAGAGGCTGGGGGCTATGCACGTAAAAACATGCGGCACACTGCGCTCCACCACACACACAACCACTACCCGATGGCAACCAGAGTGCTGAATATTGCGTCGAAGCTGTTGAGGAATTTCAGAAATCACAACACTAATTCGGAGGCTCTGCCCTGCCCTGTTGTTAAAGCTACTGCTATTCACAAAGCATTTAGCAGGAGTTAACTGCAATGATATTCATTGTTATCGTGAAATCCAAAGATTGTTGGTGGAGTGCTCTTGTGCTAGCTTATTT